>NC_142508.1:58772121-58923636 GCF_057876585.1 Rhinolophus sinicus | reverse complement strand
AGAAAGGAAGAGTAAATTGCCCTTGACTGCACAAACACCCCTGATTTTTTTCCCCATGAATACAAATGGAAGATTTTTAAAGTTTGGCAGTTTGCAAAGACATGACTCCCAAGACAAATTAAAGATCATGAAAGCTTTTTTTTCTTTTTCTTTTTTAAGTTTGAGTTTTGGATGTAACCTTGGTTGTAATTATGATTCTTGACACTGTTTGGCAATCTTAAGCAAGCCAAATAATCTCTCTAGACACATTTTTTCATTAATTTAAAAAAAAAAAAGGTGTGAATTTGATGTAGGAAGGATAAACCAGATGACCTCAAATACTTATCCAGTTTAAACAATCTCTGGTTTCTTAATTTAATATGCATAGAACTAATACTCTCCTCCTCCTGGACTTATAACAGACGCTCCCACCATATGCTGCCCCTGTGTTTTGTGCGGTGATCCACTGTAGCAATGATTTCATTGTACTGGAATATTGTTTTGTATATTTGTCATTCCAGTAACTTGTTAATTTCTTAAGGCTAAGGTCCAAGTTAGCTGGGTTTTTTGGTGTGTTTTTTTTTTCATCTTCACTTTCCAAGTTCCAATATGTAGCTTAGCACAAGGTGATTCTAATTACGGGATTATTGAATGAACTAAAGAAATTAATAAATCAATTGAGAGTATTAACTTATTCAAATTTATTCATGGTTCTTATTTTTCATTTTAGAAAAAAACATTTACATGAGGTGGGGTCTTTACTAACGAGCAGCCACCGGGGGGCACACTCTGAGTGGACTGGTCAGTGTTTTCTATCTTAGTGTGCAATCTTGAGCCCTAGAATTATTAATGAGCGCCAGCTTATTAATGTAGGTGTGACTTAAAGGCTTTTGGTCCTCAAGAATCACTTGGGAAAATGCAAATATCTTGGTAAGAGAGAACAGAAGGCTTTTATTAGAAGAAAGTGCTCCGAGTGGGGCTAAAAATGAGAACAGGGTGTGGGGCAAGAAATATCCTGGATAAGCAGGACGAAAAATAGAACCATGTTCTTCCTTTATTCCTTGTTTGTCTATGATGTGTCAGACGCATATTGGACCCTTGCCCACATAACGGCTGGTGGGGGGTAGAGGTTATTAAGCAAGAATTGCTATCATAGAATGATCAGTGCTGGGTTAGGTGAAGCATAGGGGCCAGCTTAGAAGAATGCGAGGAAGCTTCCCGGAGGCAGCAACATCTCAGCCGAGATCTGAAGAACCATAGAAGTGGGTGACGTAAGAGATGGGGAGAATGTGGTCCATTCAGAGCCTAAAATGTACACGGAGGATGGAGAATACGCAGGCGCTAACAACATAAGATCCGCGTTGTAAGGTTTAGGATGTTCAGGGGAGGAAGGAAATGGGGAGAGATGAATCTGGAGATTTAAGTAGAGGCCCTTGTAAGCTGCTATAAACCATGTGAAACATGTAAACCACATCAAAGAACTCCATCGCAGGATCAAAGAGTATTCCTAATTTTAGCATCCATCAGTCAATCTTGACTGCAACACAAAGATGGTTGCTGGTAATTATTATAAACATGGTATTGGCAACTTCTCTCTGAAGTTCAAAAAAGATAGGGCCTATGGGGAAAGATAAGTTTCCCATATCTATACAACCTTGTTGCCAGCATACTAACAAAAATGTATTTGTTTCAGTGGAAGTAAGTTTTAATGTCCAGGCAGGCAGGTAGGCAGGGGCCACCATAGGGGATAGTAACAATAGTATGAAAATGCTGGATATCCTTTGCTGAGAGCAGAGATGGCAGATGCTGAGACAACGCAGGTGGGAAGACTGTCTCTAAGGTGTCCCAGAAGGCAGTGCAAGCTGTCACGGGCGAAAGCTGCACAGGACTGGCTTTAGCAAAAGTCATTTAGACCTAAATTTAGAAGATTCAAAAGGGAGGAATAGTCCTTTCTTCGTTGCTCATTGTTACCTTTTCTGCGTGATATGTGGCCTCTCTTAACCATATGAAGGGAGGCTGTGCTGAAAAGCAGGAGATAGAGTCGCGAGATGGGAAGGGTCAGGGTCTTTGAGATGTCAATGAGAGGCTGCATCATCCAGGCCTGAAACCAATGACCCCTTGAACAATTCTGCGAAAAAACTTCCTTCTCACTGCATTGGGCATTACGATAAGGCCATTGTGTTACCTATGGCCAAAATCATCAGAGAAGGCGCACTGGCCAGGGCTGTGTGTACCACTTGCCAATATCTAGGCCAGGCAACTTAAAAAGTCTCTGATTAAATGTGTCGTATGTGTTTTTAACTTCTACAAGCCGGAAGTATAGTCAGAGAGACTGAGACAAAGCTACTATGATATTTTGAGTGAGAAGAAATGTATGATTAACACAGCTAAACCCCAGGTAATTAAAGCAGAATTCTTCTTTCTTTTTTTTATGTTATAACTAAAACACTTGTAAATAATTAGGTAGAAAATGTGTATTCAATTCTACTTAATTTTAAAAGATATAACTTTCCTGTGTCCTTCGTGATTCAACCTGAGGTTTTATACAATAGGAGTGGAAAAGGGCACTAACCACTCCTATCTTATTAAAGTCTGGGGAAAAGGCCATCCCTTCATCTGAATACCACAGTGTGGCCCAGTCCTCGTTCTTTGGAAGAATCATATTATCATCTCTATGCTGCTACGACTGCATCCCTTGTCTGTAGGGCACAGAAAGGGAGGTGAAGGCAGACCAAGCCTATCTGCGTGAATTAGCAAGTAAAACAGGTTTTCTGGTTTCAGGGAAATCAGAGAGGTGTCCTATTTATTTCACAATTCTTTCCTCCTCCTAGATCCATAATTTTTCTATACACACACACACACACACACACACACACACACACAAAGGGGGCCAAAAAAATGTATACACATTTTAAGAAAGGAAAAAAATGTATTAAAATTACACTGTTGTTAACCACTTTCAGCTCCTCTTATAACTGCAGAAGTCAAACATGACTTGTATTCTTCCATTGTTATCACTATATATTGAGTATTGCTATTTTAATACAGTTTTTTCCTTTCTTAAAATGTGTATACATTTTTTGGCACGGTGTGTATGTGTACATACATACACATATGCACAAAATTTAGAGAAAGGGGATAGTTTCAGGTATTATACTGGAAAAGCTTAATAAGCTAAAAGTACGGATTTTCATTTAAGTAGTTATTTTTGTTTTGGATGGCGGGAGCAGTAAAAATAGGAGAATGGAGTAAGATAAAGATCTTTTGCTGAGAATCTGATGAAACTCAGAAATGAGCGCAGCTCTCATTTCAGATATCCATTCCCGGAAAGTATAAAGAGCGAACTGTAAAATTATTTTGGAGGCAAAAGTATGATGTAAATCCAAAAAAAGAAAGGATATAAGATGGTTTTGTTCTATGAAATTCATTGTCATGCAATCACTACAACTTCAGAGTACCCATCACGATATGGAAGACATTTTGCTACAAATAACTTTTTTTTATATAAAGATTTCAGGGATCATGTAGTACAACCATCTTTCGATTTTCCACTGTACTCTACAGTATATCACCAAGAGGTCATTTAGCCTAAACCAAATAAAAAGAATAGCAGGAGTTTCTAAGCCTGGCTTCTAAAAAGAATCTCAAACAGTGAAAATGTGTCGTGCTTATACTTTCAGATGCACTTGCTCTTTAATGAAAGTGTTATTTTTTACATCTACACCAATGGCATTATTGATACTTGTAACATTGACATGGTATTTAAATCTTGAATGACATTGGATCACACTAAGGTTGGGCTTACACGGTAGCTCCTCAAAGAGTTTGAAATTAGAAAAAAAATGAAAAAAAAAGTGGGAAAAATAATAGTGGTTAATCTTTGCATAGCATTTTAAGTTTATAAAACATTTTTGCAATCATTTCACTCATCAAAGAAACATAATTAAAAGAGTATAGTGCAGTCCAGTGAGGTAGATTTCTTACTGGTCAAGTTGAAACACAAATGCCACATTCAGAACCCAAGTACAGGCCACATCCCGGGGCAAAATTCTGGTTCTCATGAGATGAACACTGCAGATTTTAAGATCAACTAAAACAGATATTTCTCTCGTGTAATTTCCCAAAGACAAAACATAAGATTAAACTATATTTAATTTCACAAGCAGGTTAATTGTGGGATTTAAAGAACCCAGAGGAAAATGGGGTTGTTAGTAAGTTAAGTGTAACAAGGCTTGATATCCTCCATAGACTCCCAGGGCAGGGGCCCGAGGTAGTGAAACAACTGTTCTTGTCATGCCTGGTTTGGTCACTTTGCTTATGTGTTTATTTGCTGCTACTATTATCTGCTGAACATGTTACATGTATATTATATTCTGATTACATTGTTTCACATGGAAGTTCTTTATATAGAAAACTTGCCTGGAAAAAATTAGAAATGATGATACCACATGGTTAGGTGGAGTTAGGGCTTTGAAAATGTTAATTAAACCTCATGGTGCTGGGGTTCCAAGGAACTTTATTTACCTCAGATGGGTATGGCTGCCATTAGGTTATTTGTGTCTGTTTTTAGTGGGAAGGGGCCAAATATGATGCATATTTACTGCATCTTTATTTTAAGGATAGTAAGTCTAGTACTAAACATACATGTAAGTATTTTAAAAGGTTTGGTGAAATTTGTAATCCAGAACAATTTAGGATATTGAGTACATTACGCTGTCACTTAATATTTTCAAGAAACAAATAGTGGCCAATAATGAAGAAAATTCTCTCTCTCTCTCTCTCTCTCTCTCTTTCTCTCTCCACACACACACTAATGTGTAACTCAAATATTTTGAAAATTTACTTATCATTATGCAATTAGGAGGTAGTAACTGCATTATTTACATTTCATTGAAGAACCTACATTATATTTTTAAGAAATATTATATCTCAATAAAGGATGCCTGGTGTCATAGGAAAGCAAAGGTGGTAGGGGTCTCATTGACACACACAGCTCTGACATATAAAGGGAATTGAGAGATGATTTTCATCCACTTATTCTCTGTGGGATATTTTAAAATTCATGGGAATAATCAACACTCAGACGAATTACATCTTTGGCAATGAAAAATACACGGAGAGGTTTTAGAGCCTTTGCAAACTGCCACTTGAGCTTATTATTTATGAACTCTTTGCTCTTTAAAATTGAGAACAGAGCAATTAACTACAATTTCACACCTTCAGGAAGACTAAGAACACAGCCTGCCATCTATTGTAAATTCCAAAGTGTATTCTTTCACTTAAATTTATGGTTCCATTGTGTGGAGATTTTCCTTTTATTCAAAAGAAAGTTTGAAAGTGGATCTTTTATTTTGTTCACTGAAAATGGGTGATACATACCAATTTTGTTCTTAGGAAAATAAGTTTAATGGAGCCCATTGTAAAAATAATGGGAGGCCAGCATTTAAGAACACGGCACGCACAGGCCGACCATATCAAGTGGACAGTGTGCTCCGTGGCTTGTCCGAATTCTGGAAGCGTGAGCCTCGGTCACCACTGGCGGGTCAGTCAGTGAGCAGGGGCGCTCACGGGGGTCAGCCCTGTGCTCACGGATTTGTGGAAGCCCCTGGATCCCCACAGAGACCACACTAAACTCACACCACCTGAACTTCACATGCACTTGTACAGTGAGGTTAGGGAGGGTAGCCGATGAACTGCCAGCCCCACAAGTGGGAAGACACGGATTTGAACCCAGTAAGTAGTCTGACCAGAACTTGAGTACCTCCCTGGATGGAAGCTGTGTTCTACCCAAATACGAGTAGGTACCGGGCACTACGAAAGGTCAATGGCATGACATCAATACACTACAACTCAACACATGCTCCACCAGCAGCAAGTAACACGATGCTGCTTTTTGAGCTCAACAATTAAAACAAGAAATAACTCACTTGATTTCCACACTTCAGAGCTGCTCAAAGAAGGAATTAGAATTGAACCTCTATCCTCGTGTTCGTTAGGTCTCAATATGATCACATCTTTCCTCCTATTCTTATTGCCTCGGTCAGGCCCCTGTTGCCTCCTCCAGAACTATTACATGTGATTCCAACATCAGCTTTCCTCCTTTGATCTCCTACTCAATTACACTTTTCAAAGAGTGGTTCTGCTCCCCATCACTCTCCTGCTCGAGAAACCTCTCCGTGGCTGCTCGTGACTGTTTGATAAAACACGCACTACACAGACTTCCTGTGCTCTGGTTCCCGACTGTGCTCTCCACACCTCCCTTCCTTCTCCCACCGAGAGGGAACCACCACATCGGCCACTTCCACATGACTCCCTTCGCCGCACCTCAACCCCAGGACTCTTCCCCAAACACTTAGTAGGACCTTGCTGTGGTGGTCTGTGACGGACACTCTGATCAATGCGAATATATAAACTCTACATGGATCCTGCCCTCGAGCCACAGATAATTTGGTAATCAGATGAACCAGGCACAGGTCAGCTTCAGAAAAATAATCCAGAAGAATGAGTAGAACTTTGGAGATTTTTACTGAATTCAGTTAGGAAGTATGTATTCAGCTCAGCTATTCTAGTTATTGTCACAACAGAAGCAAACTAACATACTTGGTATGAAAAAGGTGCTGCGTTTCAGACTGGGAAAGAGTAGGGTCATGATGTTGACCTTCAGGAGGAGAGAAAGACACAGTGACCCTCCCCCTATTTTGCCTACATTTCTGCATTTACTTTACTTAATTTTATTTTTCAAATTTGCTCCTAATACACTTTCTCACTTTCCTACTATTGGTCACCCAGTTTTCCTGGTCTAGAAGATTTTTTTCTCTCACTTTCCACCTACTGAAAACGTATTATAATATTACTAATCCATCAAAGCTCAGCATGTAGCCCATCTCACTGTAAAGGACCATCCCCTCTGTGAGGTCCAACAGCTCTCACTGTTCTCCTCAGTCCACGCTTCTATCATTATGGGGTATTTTGGGAAGCAATGCTTTTCCTTCATGAACAGATCACGTTTAAACTTTTTGCTGCAATGGTTGGATATATCTGAATGAATATTTCCATCCCAACTTCAGAGGGAAACTTCCAGAAAGGAAGTTTGGGAAAGCAGATATATGTTTTTCTATATTTTTGTGTTTTTCAAAAATGAGTAACACTGGGAAATTTTTATACATAAAATAATGTCATTTATATACAAAGCAGCTCAAATTGTTATTAAATGCATAAAACCGTCAAAATATCAACTTTTTGGGTTTTTTGTGGATTTCTGACACATTTTGAAAAAAATACTTGAAATCAATTAACGCAATGAAAGAGTTTTAATATATCTGAAATCTTGTGAGAGCCTAGATCAAGGCCCTAAAATTGTGTTGTCCAATAGATATCTTTCCCCTCAAAATTCTCGTCATTTATATATATATATATATTTAAATAACCTGTCTTTCATTTGCTTACTCTTTTTATTCCTTAATAATTTTTTTTCCAATTGCCTTTCCAAAGTCAAGTGCCTGAAATACTTAATCTGTTAATCCTCATTTTCCTCACCTATCGATTGGAAATAATACTGCCAAAAATAAAAGATTACCAGGGGAACTGAATGAAACAATCACTGAAAAAAAAAAAAAAATAGCACCTGACAGTAGCAACTGAATAACTAGTAGAAAAGCAATACACGAAGCCAAACTCTAGGCTGAGAATGCAAAAGGAAGTATGTCCCTGCCCTGCAGGATGGTGCTGTGTTATGGGTCAGAGAAATATAGCCAGAAACAAACAGGAAAACGTGGAAACTATTATTAGAGAGATGAGGTACAGAGGAGAAAAGTCTTTCCATTCAAAAGCAGAGAATGCCGGTTTTAGCATCTAAAGTCATTTACTTTTTCAGTGACCAATCAGTAGATGACACAGTATACGCTGAAAAAAGTCTGGGGTTCACATTAATTCGGTGCAAGTCATTCTGAATTAGTTGGATCACACTTTGTGATTCTGTTCAATGCAGCTGTTCTTCATATGCCCATATATTGAGACTGGAGTTAAGGTAGGCGAAAAACTGATAAACTGATAGGAGTCGATAATTTCTGCAGAACAGAAGCCACTGGCTAAATCATGCTGAAGCTGATCCCAGGCCTTTACCACAGGGTGACTTATCACCATGCAGTGACCACATCTATTTGCAATAAAATGCATGGGTGACCACCAACAGCAATGGTCCTGCCTTCCCATTTCCCTTTCCTTTTCCTACATATAAAAATAATTGAACAGGTGCCTGCCTATGTATTAGAGAAATGATTATCATCTAGTGTTGGGGAGAAAAAATTCACATCCCTTTACCATAATATTATTAAAAATATCCAGGGGGAAATGTATTCTTTAAAAAAAAGAAGTGATTTGTTCTGATTTGCCATTGTAATTACTTGTTATGAAGTAATTTTAATTTATTTAAAAATAGCTGCATATATGAGATAGACATATATATGATATGTATATATTATCTATGTTATTACATATATAAGACAGAACTATGTTTAAGAAGGTGAAGAACATGAGTTAATAAAAACTTTAAATCACAAAGTATATTAGTGTTTTCTAGCTGTGTACCAAATAACCATAAACATAGCCACTTAAAATAGCATGCATTTATATTCTCCCCGTTTCCATGGGGCAGGAGTACCTTGCAGCTGTATGAGTGAGCACCTGGCTTTTTGCAGGCTATTGGGTGGAGGCTACCTCAGGTCATACAAGCTCCCACAGGTGCTAGAAGACTCTGACAGTTCCTTACCATATGGGCTTCTCAAATATAGCCACTTACTTCATCAGCTCACAAGGGGAGTCTCTAGCTCCAGCCTGTGATGACAAAGTCTTATGTAACCTAATGTCATCACAGGAATGACATCCCATCATGTTTGCTACATTCTATTGGTTAGAAGCACATCACAGGTCCTGCCTGCACTCAAGGAGAGCAGATTGTGCAAAGACACAAACATCAGGGGTTGGAAAGCATCAGGGATCACCTTAGGGTCTGTCTATCACATTAAGTTATGTGGTAACTTATAAAAAAAAACACTTTTGTGTCTGTTATCTCAATACTGAATATTAAAATTAAAAGGTTGAAAGACATAACTGATAAGCTAGACTTCATTAAAATTAAAAACTTCTGCTCTGTGACAGGCAATGTCAAGAGAATAAGCAAGTACAGACTAGGAGAAAATATTTACAAAAGACATATCTGATAAAGGACTGTCAGCCAAAATATACAAAGAACTCTTAAAACTAAACAATAGAAAACAAACAACATGATTAAAAATGGGCCAGAGACCTTAACAGACACCTCACCAAAGAAGATACATACCGACGGCAAATAAGCATATGAAAAGAAGCTCCACATCACATGTCATCAGGGAAATGGAAATTAAAACAACAGCATACAACCACACACCTATTAGAACAGCCAAACTTTGGAACACTGATAACAGTTAAAGCTGGTGAGGATGTGGAGGAATAACAACTGTCATTCATTGCTGACGACAATGTAAAAATGGCACAGCCAATTTAGGAGACCATTTGGCAGCTTCTTACAAAACTAAACATACTCCTCCAATATGATCCAGCAATCACAGTCCTTGGTATTTACTGAAAAGTTGTGAAAACTTACGTCCACATCCAAACCTGCGCATGGATATTTATAGCAGCTTTATCTATAGTCGCCAAAATTTGGAAGTAACCAAGATGTCCTTTAGTAGGTGTGGATAAATAATTGGTAGATCCAGACAATGAAATATTACTCATTGCTAAAAAGAAATGAGCTATCAAGCCATGAAAAGACATGGCAGAATTTTATCTGCATATTTGTAAGCGAAGAAAGCCAATCTGAAAGGGTTACATAACATATTGTATGATGACAACTAGATAGCTTTCTGGAAAAGGCAACTATAGAGACAGTAAAAATATCAGTAGTTCCCATGGATTGGTGACAGGGGAAGAATGATCCTATAGGCAGAGCATAGAGGATTTTCAAGGCAGTGAAAATACACTGACACCATAATGATGGATACATGTCACTATACGAGTACATGTGTCCAAACCCACAGGATGTATGTACAACACCAAGAGGGAACACTGATGTAAACTATGGACTTCGGTGATACTGATTTGTCAGCGTAGGTTCATCAACAATAACAAGTGTATCTTTCCAATGGGGGTATAGATAATGGGGAGCCTGTGCATATGGAAGGGTAAGGAGGTACATGGGAAATCTCTGTACCTTCCCCTCAATGTTACTATGAACCTTAAACTGCTCTCAGAAAATAATGTCTTTTTTAAAAACATGAACGGGTTGCCCAAGACGAATGCAGAATAATACCTCAAGTCTCCATTTCACTGTGATCCTGTATAACTGTTATTTCAGTTCTTAAATCAGATTGCCCTCATAACAAGGCTCTTTTAAATGTAACGGAAAATAAAGAGAAGAAAAAAAAAGTAAGTTCCCTGATTATGTTTACATGTTTATCTAGGAATACTGCATATAAATATCAACATTTTCATGAACCATCTTTTCTAATTTGCTTCTGGAGAATAAAATAAAATAAAAAATCATATGTGAGCAACAAAAACAGAACCACAGCCATTGATTTGGGACGGAGTGAGCTGCTGAATATTAAATCTTAACCTGCTGCCAACACTGGTATTTGAATGTCAGGGACGAACTTGAAAGTGAGTAAGTAAACAGTACATCGAATGATTACAAATTTATATTTTAAAAAATTCTTGAAACGTAATTTGAGTTCTACAGAGGCTAATTATTTAGATCTAAAATTTTTTTTTAAGTAGACCCCAGTAAAAAAAAAGTTAGTGAACACTCCATTTATTAAATGTTTTAAACCTTTATCGAGAATCTTTCATATATATCAGACATTATTATAGGTGGTGGGAATTGTATTAGTTATCTATTGCTGCTTAACAAAATTATCCCCAAACTCAGCAGCTTAAAACAAAAAAACATTCACTAACATGGTTTCTGAAGATCAGCAGTCCGGAAGCGGTTCAGCTGCGTTGCTCTTCCTCAGGGTCTCTCTAGGGAAGCCATCAAGATGGCGGCCAGGACTTTGGTCATCTGAAGGCTTCACTGGGGTTTTAGGTCATCCTACTAAGGCCAGTCATGTGCCTACTGGTTGGACCTCAGCTCCTCACTGTGTATGTCCCTCCACAGGGCTATTTGGGACACAGCAGCTGGATTTTTCTTGAGCAGGCAATCCAAGAGAAAGCAAGTAAACAACCAAGACAGAAGCTACAGTGTTTTGTAACTTAATCTCAGAAGTGACATACCGCCCTCTCTTCTGAAATATATGGTCCCAGAGACCAACTTGGTGCCTTGTGAGAGTGGACTACGCACAAGTCAGAATCAAGGGGAACCTGGATCCCACAGTAAACTAAACATAAATGAACCATATCAGAATAAATATTTTTATCTTACTAGGTCAGTTTTACTTCTGATAATAACCAAGAGTCATTTGGTGACAAATAAGATGGATAAAGGGGTGAACAAGCTGGGTAATACTGGCTTATGTCAGAACAAGCAGTTTGCAGCAGTCATGCTATTCTCAAGATGAGTGCATGCATGCTTCGCCCTTGCTCGCCAATTCCTTCACTTGGAACTCCCTTCCTGACCTGCAAATAATGCCCATTCTTTAGGGATTGATTCAAATTCTACTCCCTCCATAAATGTGTTCATCCTCCCAACCAAATGTTATCACTCTCTCTTCTGAATTCGCCCCTCCCAGATGTTTTCAATTTCTCTTGCATCAACCATTAACTTTTTTACTGCATTGTAATTGTTAATCTAAATATTTCTTCCTCCTGATCAAGCTTCAGTACTTTGAGAGGAAGGACAGTGTTTTCTTCTTTAGATGTCTTGCATAGCAGGTGTTCCAGCAATTATAGAAAAATAGTGAATTACTGTGTAAAGGACAATATGTTAGACAGCACACTATTGAAAGAACTCAAAAATACGGAAGAGACTAAAGCACAGAAGATGTGAAGGGCTAGCGGGTAGTGAGAAAAATACATTTTGAGGTTGAAAGAAGGGTAAACAATGATTATGGAAATGTCCTTTCGATGACAACGCTGTCCCCAATACTAACCTATCCTGCGTGACTTCCCCAACAACTGAAGGAAAATAAATGCTCCACAGCACTGTGAACATTCTTCATTTTAACATTCTCGACACATAGATGGGGTACCGCATGTGTATTTCACAACAGTTTAAGTTTCTACTCATTTCTATAGATTTTGAAAGTACAGTGATCCAAACTGGAAAATGGTTCCATCTCTATTACATTATCAATTCCTGAATCCTACTTGTACTATCATATAGTATATAACATGTCAATTATACCATAATACATCAACAAATCCATGATTTATTAAAAGAATCAAGTTAAAGATTAAACATGAATTGTGGTCTAAATCTACTTCCACCACTTAACCTTAGCCTATGTCATTTCAAAGTCATTATCATTTCCTTCAGCATGTCAGCCCTATCACAAGCCTGTTCTTTTTCATTGGATGGTCAGAGATTATTTGTACCTTTAAAATAGATATCTAGCAACATATATAGAATAATAAGATAATATTTTATTCAACAAATTATTTATTCAATAAATTATATTAAATAACAGAAGTTGTATCAATTAGTAAAGAAAAAATGGAATTACAATATTGACCTAGTTTTTATATATATTTCAAAGACCTTACTATGATTTACAAAACTGTACATAATTCAAATTACATCTTCCCTGCCTTCAATTCTGTGTCTCTCTCAGAACACTTGCTCCCTTTCCATTTCACAAATATGCTAAAACTTTGGCCATCTCCAGATTTCTGTTCATGTTACTTCCTTTCCCTAGAATGATACAGCCAATTTTTCAAATGGCATACTGGTCATATCACGGAGTCTTGGTTTAAATACTGATGCCTTCAGAGACTTGCCATAACTACATTTTCTGAATAGGAGCCCAGCTAAATTATTCCTGACTACAGCACTCATCAAATATAATTGTATTATATTATGAAATTTAAATTTTTATTTGTTCACTTGTTTATTGACTCCCTCCCAAATTAAATTTTGAGTTCCCAGGGCAGCAGTCATGTTTTTTCAATTTACCAACTTATAACCAAGAATACAGTGCCTGGAACATGGAGGGCATTCAGGAATATTTTTGGATAAATGAATACACATCTCATCATTCAAACCCAATCTTATACTGCTAATCTTTTATAAAATTCCACCCTGCACTCTTGTCTGTCCTGAGCAAACATATTAATTTTGTTTTACAGAGTTTTTGTAAACATTCCTCCAAATGATCAGCCTGTCTAAAGCACATTTTGGGAAATGAAGTGAAAGCCGTCCCCGGGATGGGCCTCATCACAGCTTCTTTCAGTAGACGTGCAGAGGAATAACATGCCATCATCGAGTCTACAATGGTGGATAGCCACCACACTGAAATAAAGCAATTTCCTGAAAGTGAAATGCAAAGAGCACTAACAATATATCTCTTTTAAAGAAATGAAGAGCGTGAAACTGCCAGCTAAACATCTATTCCAATAGACAACTGCTTTGCGGAATGCTAGAGATATTTCTTGTTTTTATTAAACCACATGGAAGAGGCTGTAAAGAATGGCAATAGTCTAAGAGTTGCATAGCTGTATAGCAAGAGTGATTGGACTAGGCTAAGCGGCCTCAGTGTTGCTGTTTCCCCTTCCACTTCCACTCTCCTTTACCGCATACCCTGCACAGCTCTTCTTGCCATTGTTTTCAGTGGCCCAACTTTGTGACAACCATTTGCCTGCACACGCACACAGCCATTACTGTGCATTTAGAGGAAACCACTGAGTAATGGTTACTCCTTTTTGTAAACCTCTTGGGGAAGCTGATTACAGATTGTCAAACACCTTAATAGCTAAGTCTGACAACTTTCTGGTTATATAAATATTAGTCAAAAAGTTGTATTTTGAGGTTATTTGTATATAATATTCTTATAAATATAGGGAAAAAATCCAGGAATTCTGGCATCATTAATATTCTTTAAAAACAAGTTCTGGAAAAACACATACATACATATATACATACATACATAAATGTGTGGTCTGATAAATTGTTTCAACCTAAGAATCTGACTCTCTATTTCCAACCAGAGAAAAGCAGGTTATCAGAGTAGTTATAACAACTGATTACATTTATGACCTGTCTCCTAGGTTCAGAGAATTAAGTATCTGCTATTTGGAGCTCATGAATAAGAATGAAAAAAAATGATGGTGTGTAAATACTCAGAAGGCATTTCATTTTAAACTTGTATAAACATATAAGACTTAGAGTAAAGCTGGACATAAATGCAATTATACTAAGGAAAATATATCTAAGAGCATTATGGGAATTCAAAATTTTGAATTTTAATATGTATTGGTTCCTATTTATGTCGTACTCATGCTAAAAGGTAATACTGACCTATTTATTTAAGTTATCAATAGACTCTTTTCTTTGTTCCTATGATGATCCAGGAACATAAAATCTGATCTGCTGAAGTGTAAAAAAGGTGTGATCAAAAAATATGGAGAATGTTTAAATAAAAAAAAAATACAGTAAAAGACACATTGCCATTAATCCCCTTAAAATACTCCCTTTCACTTTGAACACACTTATCCCATTGTTCTTGCCACTCTATGAAGCAGTTCTGAAAGTCCTCTTTCCTGAGTGTCTTTAGTTGCACTGTCATGGCTGCCTCAATGTCCTGAATTGATTCAAAACATTTTCCTTTCATGGTCATTTTGACTTTGGGGAAGAGCCAGAAGTCGCACAGTACCAGATCCAGTGAATAAGGTGGATGAGGACACACAGTAATGTTTTTATTTGACAGAAATTGCCATACCAGAAGCGGTGTATAACACAGAGTGTTGTCATGATGGAGAATGAAGTAAAGACACTCATGAAAGAGGACTTCCAGAACTGCTTCAGAAAGTGGCAAGGATGATGGGATAAGTGTGTTTGAAACAAGGGGGAGTATTTTGAGGTGGGTTAATGGCAATGTGTCTTTTACTGTAATAAATATTTTTATTTAAACATTCACCCTATCTTTTGATCACACCTCATATATTAACAGATCAATTAACAGTTCAATCCTAATGTTTTTAGGTTGGTGCAAAAGTAATTGCAGTTTAAAAGGTTGAAAATAATTGCAAA
This sequence comes from Rhinolophus sinicus, assembly GCF_057876585.1. Lineage (NCBI taxonomy): Eukaryota > Metazoa > Chordata > Mammalia > Chiroptera > Rhinolophidae > Rhinolophus > Rhinolophus sinicus. The sequence continues at coordinate 58,908,437 of NC_142508.1, read as the reverse complement.
AACTACAATTACTTTTCATTAACCTAATACAAATGCAAGAAGTAAATACGCATCTTGCATTCTGTTTTTACATACCCAAGCCTAGTTAGAGGTACCTATCATGCTGACAGTCTCAGAAATTCTTTAACTTGGGCACACAGAATAAGATGAGTAAATACAATTTCAGACAACCCTACAAGTCACAGTCTGAATATGATTTATGGGATGTGAACTGCTCTCCCAGAGTGACTAATGTGAAAAGCCAAAGGAATCCCAGTTCTACTCCAGGGGCTCAGGTGAAATGCTGGCTCACAGCTTTATTGCTACTGGTTCATCTGATGCCCATGTGTGATGCCTATCCAAATGGTCTGCAGGGAATTTTTAAAGCTTTTCTGTTAGATGTTTAAAACTTACATTTTCCTAAACAAGAAAAAAATAATCCCAACCTTTTTCCCACTGGTGCTTATAAGCAATAATTTCTAATTGTAGTGACTAGGTATTCTTCAAAGAAAGTACACTGACACTCATCCTAGCATTATATTGTGGGAAAAGCACTGAGTATTATAGAATTGTACACTTTAAACCTATTTTATTGACCAATGTCACCTCAATAAATTTAATTAAAAATAAATAAAAAATTGGAAAAAAAAAAAAAGTACTGAGTCCGAAGTCCACAAACTAAAACACCTATTTTAGCCCCTAACCAAGGTTTCTGGACAGAGACAAGTCACATCACTTCTGAGTTTCAGATTTCTTTATCTCTAAAATGGTATGGCTAAAGTATGTCTATACTATATGCAAAAAAAAAAAAAGTATATCACTTGAATAGATTGAGGTAACCTAAAGATTTGTTTTATTTACCCTCAGCAAACCCTAAAACAACAAAATAGATAATTGTAGCTAATAAACCAACAATGGAGATAACATGGAATAAAGAAATACACAAACTAAAAGAAGTTACAAAAAGGGGAAAAAATAAGCAAATACCAAATGAGACTAATAAAAAAGAAAGAGCAAGATGGTGAATTTAAACCCAATTATAAAAATAATCACATTAAATGTAAATAGTTGAAACATGTTATTGAAGATGGAGACTGTCAGATTGGACCAAAAAAAGCAACACTTAACTCTAGGGGGTGCCTACAAGAAACGCACATTAAATATAAAGATAGAAGTAATTTAAAATTAAAACTATGGAAAAAGATATCAAAGTAGATCTTAGAGAGAAAAAAAATAAACCAGGAACAAAAGGGGTCATTTTATAAATATAATGCAGTCATAATGAAAAATTCACCAAGCGCTCATAACTGTAAACCTTTATTCAACTAATAACAGAACTTCAAGATACCTGAAGACAAAACTAATAGAAGTGCAAAGGAAATAGACAAACTACAATTATAGTCAAATATTTAAACACTCCTCTCAATAACTGATAGAAAAAGTACACAGACAATCAGGAAGAATATAAAAGACTTGAACATTATTAACCAACTTGACCTAATTGACATTTATAGATCATTGCACCAAAAATAGCATAGTGAGTGCACATTATCTCAGTTGTATATGTCTAGAGAATTCTATGAATCCTACAAAAAAAATCTCTTAAAACTCTAAGTTCAGCAACGTTGATACAAGAGCAATATACAAATATAAATTATATCTCTATGTAGTAGGGACTAAGGACTTGACATTGAAATTAAAAAAAAAACACCACAATTATCACTTACTAATAACATCAAAAATATGTAATGCACAGGGATGAAACTGACACAGATGTCATGAGAATTAGGAAAGAAGCAGGAAGAACAAGTGCAAAGGCCCTGGCACAGAAGCATTGCTAGTCTTAGGTAGGTGACTGGAGCTGAGTGGATAGAGGGAGAGAGATTGGACAAAAGTCAAGGAGGCAGGAAGGGACCCAGTGTTGTAGGAACTTTGAGGCCATCGCTAAGGGCTTTAGATTTCATTCTTAGGAAATGGTTTTCTAAGTGACCTAGTATCCCTTTGCAAAAATTGTAACATTTTGGTGATAATTTTCTCCAGATTCTAGTTGTTAACATCCACCTGCTCTCCCAGGAAATTCATAAAGACTTTTTTGTTTCTTGCCTATCATTTCCACCTCTATTCCCAACCCCAATCTACTAAACTGTATGTGCACGCATGCTTTGTATGTCTAAAATGGCTCTTAACACAGGTTTGTATTCAGGCTGTAAGCGCAGCATTTTCTGATAAAATCTTTCAAGATGCATGTTACATAGAAAGAAATCTGTTTGCTACAATTTTGATTTAAGAACTTATAAATCCTAACTGCATTGTTACTGGTTAAAAGACTTGGAACAAGTTAATTCCTCTATAGCTCACTTTTCATCATGTGTCAAACCAGGTAGTGTGTGCCAAATACTTTCCATTGTTGTCATGCAGATGAAAGGAGGGTTAGACACAGATTCTGACATGAGGTTCAGAATAACACACAATGATAAACATTAATGACTGTTACTGTTAAGGAGAAGGCCAAACCATACTCTCATCAAATCACACATACACCATCTACTGAATTAACTGATCCTCAGGGCACAGTCTGGACCTTCTGGGATTTCACTGCTTGATGTTGTGATAAGAACCATAATTATTCAGTTGTGAAAGTTGAAAAGGTCATAATGAGTTTTATTCACCCTTAGGCCCTGGGCACCTAATAGGCTTGCTCTGAAGAGTGCCTTTGGGAGAATTTTTTTGACTTGGGCAATTTTTCCCTCCAAGTAGATGAAAATGAGTCTGTCTTTGGAGCAACAACAACAAAAGCTAAGAGACTCCGTAACACACTAGCCTGCAAGGACTCAGATGGCAGAGCCTAGGGAGATGGATCACTGCTGTTCTCTTCCTCAGACAAAAACACCTGTGTGCTTCCCCCACACACCTGGATGTGTCTGCTGACCCCATTCTCTCCTCTCATAACTGGACACTGATTAATTATCGCCATAGCTGATCAGGCTTCATGATGCCTGCCTGACAGTGCCACTGCCATTGCAGATGATCCTGCTCTAAGCAGCAAACGTCTCAGCCCAGGACCAGACAGCTTTGCACATACAAAAGGCAGCATGGTCTCTGTTTTGCTATCAAATTATCCTACAGACACACACACACACACACACACACACACACACACACACACACTGGATTGGGAAAAGTAGGAAACGGAGACAAAAGACAAAGATAGCATTTCATAAATGTCTTTGATTTGACCATTATTGATACATTGCTTCAAAATTATTTGTTCATGTATCTACTCCTATTCAAATCAGAGCTTTTATTGGAAACAGGAAATACTGACTATTAAACTTCATACACAAAGCATATAACACTGCCTATCACATGACTCCTTCATGGGTGTGTGGTGAATGGTAAACGGAATGGCGTGCACTATTAGAGCGCGGGGCCGAGCAGGACTGTGGATAGCAAATATTATAGAAGGAAAGGAGGTGAGATAAAGGCTGAACCTGCATAAGAAAGGCTGCGAGTGGGGCCTGAGAACTAGGGAGGAAGAAAGGCAGGATCAGTTAATAATGGTCAAGGGAAATGTCAGTCATGGAGGAAGATTCACCTGAAACACAGCTATTGGCTCATGGGAAAGCAAAAGTGAGTCACAAGTGGTGGCTCAAGTAGAAAACAAACAGCCAGAGATACTATAGCCAACGTCTCACACCTCTTCAAATGAAAAGAGAGCCAGCTTTATACATGTGGTGGCAAGTGGAGCAAAAGGTTCAGTAAAATCAGGTCTCCTTATGAATTTTAAGGGTTCAGTGAGCAAGGAGAGTTTCATGAGATTCACTACCGTGTTTCCCCGAAAATAAGACCTCAGCAGAAAATAAGCCCTAGCACGATTTTTCAGGATGACAGCCCCTGAACATAAGCCCTAATGCATCTTTTGGAGCAAAGATTAATATAAGACCCGATCTTATTTTCAGGGAAACATGGTAGATATTCTTAAGCCCAAGTTATCAGCAGAAGCTGGGGGTGCCTTGAGAAAGAATCCAATCACAAATGTAGTCGTTAGAAAAAGATTAATGGGGGCATCCAGTTTAATATATGGAGGATATAAAGCCAGGTTACCTTGGAACATATATAGAGAGGGTTATTTGAAAAATGAGTAATGGGATACCTTGCATACATCTTCATTGATAAATGCCTTTAAGCCTGGATTTGCTACTCAGTAAAGCTCTGAAAGCTAAAATGACCTCCAATGTCAAGTTAAATTGCTGTAAAACAAACTACCCAAAATCTTAGTGGGGTACATAGGGGTAAACAGCAGCCATTTGCTACTTCCCATGTGCCTAGGTATCAGTGGGTAGTTCTACAGATCTGGGCAAGGCTTGTCTGCTGGGCTTGCTCGTGTGTCTGCGATAGCTGGCTTGTTGGCTAGAAGCTAGTGGATCTAGGACAGCCTAGGCTCAGAGGAATCAGCTCTCGTCCATATCCCCATCAGGGAATGTTCTCATGGTGACCACAGATAAGTATGAGAGAGCTCAGAAATGCACTAACATTTTCCAGGATCTAATTTGCTACTGTCTCATTGGCTAAAGCAAGTCCTATGAGACCAGAATCATTGTGGGTGGGCCCTAAGGAAAGGTTTGGATCAGGGACCACTAATGCACTCAATCTACCACACGTGATTTTTTTTGTTGTTGGTTTAATTGTAGAAACTTTGGAAATCATGAAAGATATAAAATTCACCATATTTCACTATCTACAGGGAAAAAATCCTGTTATATTTCTTCCCTGTCTTTTTCTCCCTGATTATGTGTTTCCATTTACAAATCATAAAGTACAAATGATTTGTAGACTCCTTTTTACAGTTATCATATCACAAACATTTTCACAAGTTTGCATCTGTTCATAAGTTCCATGATTGTTTTTAGCCTGCATAACATTCTGACTAGCTGTTTTGCTATATTAATTTAAACATTTTCAAATTATGGAAACTTTATTATATATAATATTGCTTCTTCAGGAGAGTTGATTTCACTGAAAATTAGTGGGCCAATTATCCTTACATTTATCAATGCCTATTGCCACAGTTCTTTCCAAAATGTATCATTAAGGAACGAACTATGCTTTCTCCAACCATGAGTATTATCTTGTTTTATTGAACATTGGTAATAAGAACTGCGTCTGCGATCTATAGGACCATGGTCAGATTTCAATTGGTTAATCCATATGAGCTCACAGAAGAGCGTTGGGCAATAGAAAAGTGTTAAATGAACTATGTTAGCGAAATCATTACTATTTCTATAGTAATTTGAGTGCATTTGATTATTCATGATTAAACTTAGTTTTCCATTTTTATATCTTATTTTGTGAATCATCTGTTTTCCTTTCTCCTCTCCATTTTTTGGACTGTGATATTTTCTGTCATCTGCGTTTTATTTCTTCTCTTACCAGTTTCTATTTTCACTATTTCATTCATATTTAAAAATACAAAATTTAAAGTTGCTTCATAAAAATTTTATTTCATTGCACTACATGAAACAAACTAAATTACTAGTTTCGTGTTGCTCGTTTTCCACACTCACACCAAGTAAGACAGTCTGAGAGAAAAACCAGGATCTGAAGACCAAGAAAAGCCTACACATACATTCAATACTTTTTAGTGTTCCCATTTTCTTATGCTTCCCCTAAATAACTGAAATTTCTCTCTTTCCCTCAATTTCCAATGATAAAGTTGGCTCAGTTAATTGGAAGATGATTTCAAGTAGGGCATACTATCAAATTTCTTCATTTTTGTGTGGCTGAGTGGACTCTGTTAGGGAACTGAGTGGTTTCTCCTGGATTGATCAGAAATAATAATTGTTTGCTCCATCAAGAAGTGGCACAAAACATTAGAATTACTCTCTGTGTGGAAGACAAATGTCTTCTCTCCTCACTTGGTTTTATTACTAACAATTAAGTTGATTTAAAAATAAATCCACGCTGCCTCTATGTGCATTTCACATTCAAACATTCATAATTGCTCCCCCAGTGTAATGGCCTAGATGTTAATTTTAGATGGTTAAAATGGCAAGTCATATATTTTTAAACCATTGAGTCATTTTTAATTAATGTCTATTTGTTTTCATTTTGAAGCTCTGCCTAAATAATCAATAACAGAAGTTGAAAATACAGACCATAGTAATAAAGTTATATGAATTCATATCAGTTATAAATTATTTGTGGAATCTTTATAAATTTTGATAAAAAAACATTCTATTCCATTGGCCTCTGGTGAAATTGATCTGTTAAAATTAGTCTTCCCATATGTGACTAAAGTTACTTTCACAGAAAACTGAAGTTGAACTGTAAGAAAAAGGATAAGTTAGGAATCAAATAAATGGTAAATGTGTCACCAAAGTGTTTGAAGTTCCACTTGAGATCAGTGGTCATTAATTAAAGTGGGACCTCTCAGGATGGTCCAGGTCTTTTATTCAGTCATTAATGAGCTGCTCAGTCACAGACATAGAGTAGGTGGAACATTTTACTTAACCAAGGAGAGGTATTGCCCAGTGACTACAATCGAGTTAGAAAAGGGCAAGAGAGTTGAGAGTGTACATGATTATAACAATAGATGGTGGAAACTAAACCATGTAAGGAGAGAAATGAGAGTGTGTGGAGTGGACAGTAAAATGATGCTGAAGTCCCAGGACAGGAGATGCCTCAGTGAGGGAAGCTTTGATAGAGTGGAGGTACCAGAGGGAGGAAGCTGGAAATAAACAGGAGAGGTGGTCTGAGAGATTTTAGAGATAGCATAGTCATCGATAATGAAACTTAGGGTCTTATTTGGGAGAGGATGGTTGAGATAAAACGAAGATACTTGAGGACAGAAAGATAGAATATTGGATGGAACAGCTACAAAGATGGTAAAAACACCATGAAAAAATAAAAGTCACATTAGGTGGTGGGGAGAAAGTCATTAAGCCAAGTGCTAAAATAAAATGCTCAATAAAATTAGAGGAGTCAGAAAATTGTAAATGAATACAGAGTGTTTTCAGTCAGATGGTGAGTATTTTAAAGGAGCTGGCAGGGTAGAGAGTTGAACAGGTCCATCAGAGATTTCACAAACTCAAAAGGAAACTCCTTTTCCAGATATTTGAAGACCGTTGGACATGTGTACCCTGTACCAGTAAATGTGTTAAATAAAAGAAGTGGAAAATATCCTTTTTGAGATGAAACATACCATCTCATGGTCTTTTCTTAACAAGTTAGAAAACAAAATTGGAAGTTGAAATTGTGAAAATAAGTCCAAGTATTGGTTTTCTGAATACAGGGAGGCAAGAATTTGGAAGAAAAAAACGGGACCAAACAATGCTTTCTGTGACATAGGTTCTACAAACAAACAGCATTCTGACGACCGTGGCAGCTCTGCTCATCTCACTGGACAACAGCACCCCTCCAGAGTCACGGCTGTCCTCACATGTTCACCCTGCTAACCTACACTCACTTTGCTCCCACTGCAGAAGAGGCTCTGACACTGAGACTCCAACTCACGTCCAGGCAGCAAATCCCCCCAGACATGAAGAATACAGACCTACATGCCAGGTGGGCTCATCCTACATGTTAGCAGCAAAACAATCTTATGTAACAAATACCATATGTGTATATTTGATCAATTTCTGTCCTGGAAAGATTGTGCAAATATTATGCTCTTCCACTAGAAAACAGATATCTGGCAATTTGAAAAAAATACTTTAATTTTTAAACTGAGTGGCTGCCTGAGTGATTTCATGACCCTCAGATCTACCATGTGAATTCCCAAGAGCGCCTTTTCTGCTGCGCTATGGAGACAAGCACGAGTAGGGTCTTCATGATGGTGAGAAGGTGTGTCCTATGCTTGGTCCAGAAAGATGTTGTAACAGGAAGTGTAAAAGTAGGAAAAGAAGAAATTTTAAGTTATGCACATTGTCTTAGTCTGTTCATGCTTCTGTGATAAAATACCCCAGACTGGGTGGCTTATAAACAACAGAAATGTATTTCTCACAGTTCATCATGTTCAGATTCTGGTGAGAGACCTCTTCCAGCTTGCAGACCACTGACTTCTTCACCTGGGTGCTCACATGGTAGAAGGGGCTAGAGAGCTCTGCCAGCATCTTTTATAAGGGCGCTAATCCCATTCCTACACAACTTTAACACAGCCAATAAAAACATTAAAATTGTTCAAGATTTTTCATACCTTGGTTCATCATCAATGCAAATAAAGAATGCAACTAAGAAATCAAGAGAAGGCTGAGACTCAGAATGGCAGCAATGGAAGGATTAGGAAAGATTAGTAAGAGCAGAGATGTATGGATGCAAGAGCTGGACAGTGAAGGAGGGCATAGGAAAAATTCCTATACAATTCACAAAAGCATTCTAGAAGTTCTGAAGATCTAAATAGTAAAGATAAAATAATAAAACTTTTACAATAAAACATAGGAGAAAATATTAATGAGCTTGGGGTAAGAAAGAGAATGAGAGAAAAATATCCCCCCAAATAAATGCATCAAATGACTCTTATTTAGAATGTGTGGATGTATGTACATAAGCTACACAAAAAGACAAATGATGCAATAGAAAACAAACAAACATACATTGCGTCCCCAAAAAAGGATATACAAATGGCAAATAAACAAACGAATGGGTTAAAACCTCATTAGTCATCAAGAACAACAGATGAAAGTTAAAACCACAATGATCTATCACTGTACACAGACTAGAATAGCTAAAAACAAGCAATCTAAAAAATATTGACATTCCTCAAGTATCTGCAAGTATGTAAACAACTATAAACATCATGCACTGCTAGAGGGAGTGTTAATTGGCACAACCACACTGGAAAACTCTGTGACACTATGAATAAATTATAACTATTTTGTGTGTATTGTAGGACTGAACAAATAAATAAATATATAGGTATTACTGTGAGTTATGTTTCTCCCGGTAGAAGAAGTGAGAAACAAATAATGAATAAGGGAAGTCAAAGAATAATCCTAGATGACTGGATTAGAAGAGAAAAATATGATTTCAGCAGTTTCTACTAAAGGCGTCACAGCCAATGACAGCCCACGGATAAAGTTACAAGAGACCAATCCAAGAATGTTGTTATACGCTCTAATCGTAACTGCCTCTCCCTGAAATAGAGATGCAAATGAAATGTCCATAAACAGTAGAATGGGTAAATAGATTGTTACATATTCATACAATAGAATACTATCCAGCAATGGGAATAAACAAATTACAACTGCTTAACAATAATAAGGATTAATCACACGAACATAATTTTGAGTAAAGGAAGCCAGATGTCCCCTTCCCCCACAAATACGGCAAAAATCTGTGTATGACATTAGAACCCGAGACACTGGTTACCCAGTCTCTGTACTGAAAGGAGTTCACAGAGTATTTCTGGTGTCTTAGCAATGTCTTGTTTCTTCATGTATAAGTTGATCACTCTCGTTTCATGTGTTAAAATTCACCAAGCTACACGTTTATGATTTCTGCACTTTTCTGTATGCATGTTATACTTCAATAACTTTTTTTAAAAGAAGAAAAATAATCAACTCACATTAACAAAATAATGGAGAAAATAATGAAATATTCCCATTGATGCAGAAAACTGAATCTATAAAATTCAACCTTCATTAACAAAAACTTAGCAAACTTGGAATAAAAGAGAACTTCATTCATCTGACAGAGAATATCTATAAGGATTTTCCAGCAAACCTTATATATCATTGTGAAATATTGAAAGCTTTCCCTTGAGGTCAGGAATAAGACAAGCATACTCACTTTCACTAATTCTCTCTGACATTTTACTTAAAGTCCTATGTAATGTAATAAGGCAAGCTTAGGAAATAAAGAAATAAAACTGCCATTATTCATAGATGACTTGGTGTACACAGGGCAACCAAGTGAATACAGAGATAACCTATTACAATTAACACGTGAGTTTAGCAAAGTCATTGGTTAGAAGATAAATACAGCAAAATCAATTTTATGTCTAGCTATGTACAACAAAAAATAGAAAATGTAGAAATACACAGAATTAAAATAACCCAAACTTAGGCATCAAACCATTACAAAACCACTCAAGAATTCTACACAAAACATTTCAAACCACTATTTTAAGAAATGAGAAAACATTTTAAAAAATACTCTACTTGGAAAAACTGAGGGTTGCTAGATGGGAGGCGGGGTGGGGATAAGGGGGAAAGTGACGGGATTAGAAAACAGTCGGTAACCACAAGATGGCCACAGGGTTTTGAAAATTAATTTGGGGAATGTAATCAATAATGTTGTAAAGATTTTGTAGGGTATCCGATGGACACTTGTCCCATTTGGGAGACCACCTCAGGGATGATGTAGATGCCTGATCACTGCACTGTACACCTGAAGCTGAACAATAATGAATGCCAACTATAATTTTATATATATATGTATGCTTACAGGAAGCAGAGTACAGCATTAGGAATAGAGACAGTGGAAATGCAATGGCTCTGTGCGATGTCAGAGGGATAGTGGATGGGGGAGGGGAGTTCACACAGTGTGAGGGATATAAATGATAAACGTCTGAGTATTACTTTGTCTTGTGCACCTGAAACTAATTTTAAAAAATTATAAAAAGAAAACTATAAAACTGGGGAAAAAAAGAAAGAAGTTAATATTAAATCTGGAATAAGAGAGCTAGTAAAATAGTTAAAACAAAATATATGTGAAAATTATTAATTTGCTACCGTTTTTGCACTAAAGTTACATGACTACCTAAAATTAAAAAATAAATTAATAAATAAAATTAAAAAATACTCTACTTAAAGACTATCAGAACGTCCTAAGCAGTTAACTTAAGAAGCCAGGCCCTTATTTTAACAGTGTTGATCAATACATTCTGGATTCTTTTTATTAATTTCATTTACAAGCAGAAATGATTCATTGCCATAGAGTTCCACTTTAGAGTTAACAAAATACTGTCTCTTTTATTTCATTTTAGTCACCAAATAACTTCCAGCTTCTTACAAAACACTAGACTTTCCATTTTAGGAAGGTAAAAAAGATAATGGCATAAAAACAATGGAGCTCAGATTCTAAAACAAAGTGCGTCACTGTGTTAGGAGTTAAAGATAAAATTGTGAGTCTGTTCTTCACTAGAATCCCTCCTATCTGTCCCTCCCTTTTAAGTTATCCTTTTTCCCTTTCACTATATCTGAATTTTCATATCTGTTGTCACATAGCAGTGTTGTTTAGCCACTGACATACCTCATGAGTTTCTGTTTTGCCTCCATATCAAATAAGATAGTCAAGTGTAGGTTTTTGAAGATCTAAAGCAGTTACCACAGATACGAAGAGACTTGTTCCAAAATATTAGTCTGGTGCAAAAGTAATTGCGGTTTAAAATGTTAAAAATAATTGCAAAAACTGCAATTAATATTAAAATTGTGATAGAGCAGGTACCATTTCATTTTAATGTATTACTTGGTGGCTAAACACATGATATACATTATGACTGGCTACTACAGATCACACTGTGTCTTAAAGTAGAAGTTTTCCAAGATGCAGTTTTCTTATTCTAAACATTATCGCAAAGTAATTTGATCTGACCTGTAGTTTTTATTTTTAAAGAACGAATTTGGAGACTGTACAAAGCAATGTATTTGGGGCCTGCTATATACTAAGTTTCAGGTTATTAAATATTAAACTTATATTTTGACATCCGTCTTCCCCTTTGTAATACCATACCAATATACAGAAGACAGTGCATTGACATATGGTGTAAAACTTATCTCAGCTTCCCTTAAATTTTCTTTTGATATTTATATATAAACTTTGCAAACTTAAAAAAAAAAAAAAGGCGGCAGCCACTTCTATCCTTAGAAATATTTCTTCTGTTTTCCTTACTTTAGACAAAACTTTTTCCCAGTTTTGTTTCTATCATGGCCATTTTGATGTCTTGCTCACATTCTATACAATTGCTCTCACCAGATTTTTTTTTCTTCAAAATATCTGTCCATGCTTTTGCTGCTCTTTCTTCACTATTTTTAGTGCATACTGATATGCTCTCATTTGAACTGATTCTGAAGTTAAAAATGCATAATTTGACTTAATTCTTTCTGAGATTTGGGATGCTATACACTCTGGATAATCTTAAAGTAGTATAATAGTATCACTTAGATTAGAATTGAACTTGGAAATCTAGAATGTACATATGTTTTAGGATCTCTGAGGAGGCTGGATGATGATACTTCACTGTCCCTGAGTAAATTTTTGAATATTGCCTTAAAAATCATCCACTGTTTTGAAGAGTTGAGAAACTTGCTGATATTTATTTCTTTACAATATTTCTAATAAAAACAATTTATCATCTGTGTCAGTGGTCCCCAACAAGTCTACCTCAGCCCTACAGATTGGAAGACATGCATACATTTTAAAAAATCTAGTGTTCTAAAATTGCCAAACAATCTGAAAGTGAAAGAACTGAGGCAGTGAGAGGTAACATGACAAAAACAAGCAAATAGGAGTACATGCTCCTATTTGCATGACTGTGACAAAGTGGGGTGAAGGAGAAATATGGGGTGCCATGATTAAGGGACTTGATCTGGTCAGAGAAGGCAGCAAAGTGACCCTGCGTCTGCATCATTGCTCTGGACCTCACAACGAGGAAGGGATGAAATAAGGAGGGAAAAGTGTTCCTGGCAGAAGCAACAGTTCTTGCAAAGCAAATAAGCACTCAGGGAATGGTGTACTGAAATGATTCCTGTCTGTTTAAAGAAGAGAGCAAAGAGGAAACAGAAAGCAAGATGAGGATGCAGGTATGCAGAGGATCCAAATACTGACTGTCGCAGTGCCTGGGGCCATGATTTTTCCTTCTAAAGCCAATGCACATCCTAGAGGGTTTCAATCAGCCAGCTGATGTGATCACTGACTACAACAAATCCCAGTTCAACAAAAATTGTACGAGAAAAAAAGAGATACTAGGGTGAATTTGAATACTTATTGAGTACTTTACATTAAGGAATTATTGTTAATATATTTCAGTTGTGACAATGAAATTGCAGGTATGTTTTTAAAAGATTCATCTTTTTATAGGCATATAGAAATATTATAGGCTATACTTCCAATTACAGATAAAATGATACGATGACCAGAACGTTTTCAAAATAATCCAGGAAGCAGTGTGTGGGGTACAGATAAAGCAAGACTGGCCACGAGTTAGTAATTATTAAAGCCTAGGCTAGGATGCTGACAAAAGTGAAGATAAGTGAAAGGGATTAAGGGCTGTAGAGTTAAAAGGGGCAGACACTGGGGATGGACAGGATTTGGAGGTTACTGGGAGAGAAGCATCAAACGTGACTTCTAGGCTTCCAGGATGCACACCTGCGTGGATAGGAGTGCCATTCACTGGACAGGTAACACATAAAAGGATTGGACTTTATGGTGGAGTTAGGAAAAGGGTGGGGCCCAAGAGCATGGCTTTCATTCTGGACAAGTGTAATCTGATGTACTTTAAGATATCAAAGAGAAGATTCTGAGTAAAGGTTTGGATAAGTATGGCTGGAGCTCACAGAAAAAGTTTGGACAGGATGTAAGCATCTGCAAGGCACATTATGTATAAATGACACTAAAGCCACACTGATGGAGCAGAGCTAGGGAGAGATTTAGAGAAGCATACATCAGTTAAATTACCCATGGCTTTGGGGTGAGGGAAGAAGAAATGAGTGAATTTGCAAATAACAGAAGTGTCATTTAATCCAAAAATTATTTTCCTTTCCAGGAAACCATATTCCCCAGAATTTCTGGAAAGGACTACAAATGACTGACCTGGGTTTCATATGTGTTCTCTCTCTGATGATAACAATGATGTATAAAAATCAGCAAAGAGCAAACCAAAAAAACAACAACAACTGAATAAGTTTTAAATAACTATATAAAGTTGTTTTCCTAAAATCTTTCCCTGATATCTTTCCCAGTAGTTTTTGATATTGGCCAATGCAGAACAGAGAAGAAAAAAAATAAATAATAATAACAGTAAAATCAAGCCCATTATATGTTTGAATAATTTTCCATGCTTGTCAAAAAACTTATAGTTAGTATTTCATTCAAAGCTCATAACATTGCTTTTTGATAGAGAAATCAGTAGTACTTATAAAAAATATTAAAAATAATGAAGAAATCTCAACATAAGAATTTTGCAAGATTGGTTTATGAAGGTTATACTTCCAATTAGGCAATGAGCCAAAATTCAAACTCAAAACCTTGCTGTGCCTTGTTCAGTTCTTTTTCTAAGACAATTAATTCAGAGTTCACCTGTAGTGAGTTCTATAGTGTTTCCCCCAAATTCATGTCTACTCAGAACATGTGAATGTGACCTTATGTAGAAATAGGATCTGTGCAGATATAATTACTTAAAGATTGAAATAAGATCATACTGGATTAACGGGGTTCCCACTCCAATGAGAGTGCCCGTAGAAGAGGAGAAAAGAATGCACAGAAGCATAGGGAAGAAAGTATGTGACGATGGAGTGATGTGTCCACAGGCCAACCCACACCATAGATCTGCTACAACCACCAGAGGCAAGGAGAGAAGCAGGAGACAGTTTCTCCCTCAGAGCCCCCAGAAGACACCAACCCCACCAACACCTGGCTTTCACACTTCCGGCCTCCAGAACTGTGAATGAATACTCTACTGTTGCTTTAAGACACCCAGTTTGTGCTATTATGTTACAGCAGCCCTAGGAAGCTAGTACACCGTCACTTATAGAAAAGAATTTTTATTTACTAATAAAAAAACATTTTCTTCATGAAGCCGAATGCCCCTTGATTCCATTGCCTCTGGCAACATGTAATGTAGATTTTTCTATGGTGAACCTGGAGATCTGGGAAATCAGAATCTGATTAATTCACTACCTTTCTTTTGCAATTGCAAATGAAATATCTAATGTTATGGTTAGTTTTATTTCAGTTATAGAGGCTCCTTCTAAATTTCTCTCTAGACCTCGGTTTATTTTCTTACATTTTTATTCAAATGTTCTTCCTTTCTCAAAATAAATGAATTACAAACTCATTGAGGGAAAAAAATCATGTTTGTGTGCATTTAGTTGATTACCTGTTGGACTGAACAATTGAAATAGCATTCACTGCCTTTTTACCAAACCAAACCCCTGAAGTGATTTACATTGTTCCATTTATTTCTAACTTTCTGCATCTTATATAACAAAACCATGAACAAACTTTTCTAGGGCTAAGAAGGAAAAAATAACAATACCTTATTTGAGGTTTTTAAATATTGTGAATGAAGTCTAACCTGCTGTCAGTCTATATTACCCCATGTCTCAATTTTATTTTTTCAGATTGAGTTTGTCCTTTACTTATCAACATATAGCCATTAAACCGTGTTCCCCCGAAAATAAGACCTAGCTGGACCATCAGCTCTAATGCATCTTTTGGAGCAAAAATTAATATAAGACCGGGTCTTATATTATATTAGACCTGGTATTATATTATATAAGACCTGGTATTATACTATATTATACCTGGTCTTATAGTAAAATAAAATCAGGTCTTATATTAACGTTTTGCTCCAAAAGACTCATTAGAGCTGATTATCTGGCTCGGTCTTATTTTCTGGGAAACATGGTACCATATAGGATGGAAGGTATCTCTGTCAATCTCCACATATATTTCTCTTGCTTCTCCAATCTCACTCATCCCTTCCTTTTTATTTAAAATCATATCAAGATTACTTTTGCCTGAAATTGATTGCTAGCAAAAATCTAGGACTTAATCTTTTCAGAGAAATAGTAATTAAGACTCGATTATGACCCCAGCTTTAATATTTAGCAACTGTCTCAAGATGGCCAGGACGTGATTAATAACCGAGTTTCTCTAACTCGCTTCCTCACTTTCAACTTGGGACTGACAGGAGAAAGTCATACCCATTGCAACAGGAGATTGCGCTCCTAACCAATAACACAGGACACCCTTCGTGCAGTTAGCCCAACTCCAGCTTCCCATGCCAACAGCCTCCAATCATCACACACCAGAAGCCTTCTGTCTTTTCCACTCTAAGGCTTTCCTTCTCCCCTGGCTGCCTTTGAGTCTCTGTCTAATGCAAATGATGGTGCTGACTCCCCACCTACAGTGAACTATGAATAAGCAGCCTTTGCTTGCGTTCACTTGGGTGGTCTTCACTGATTGCCACAGGGTAGTGAGAAATAACGTTTTCTGCTTGATTGGCACCTGAAAAGGACGTCAGTGTGACTGTTTCATTAGCAGAAACACAGACTCTGCTATTGCTGTTTTCAGTGGCTGATTCTTCTCAGTAACCTGGGCCTTTACAATAAGTTGTCCTGTTTTTCAACATATGTTCTCTGTACTCATAATCCAACTTTATCAATATCTGTACAGGGGCAACTAGCTTCCTCTGATGTGTGGCTTAATACGTGGGTTTCATGTTATTCAGTCCTCTCTTCTGATACTTGCTTGTGCTTTCATTTCTGCTCTTCCATGTGGATTCCCACTAATCATAACGTCAACATGATATGAATTGAAATGTAAGGATTGACTTATTTTCAGTTTGTGCCAGGTTCCCAAGGAAAACTCAGGAATTATTTCCCAGTGATCCTCTGCTGTCTTTGCCCAGATGCCTTACGATATACATACCAAGGCTTAAAAATAAAGAGAGAAAAGTAAGTGCTGTTTGAAGGGAAGATGCAGTCACAAGGAAAAGAGAGGGAGGGGGGAGGAGAGACACAGGGAATGCTGGGAGGCCGAGACAGAGTACCGCATCACTCCGGTGGCTCCTGCTTCACAAATAGGACCAGCTGGTCCCTCGGCCACACAGGACATCCTGGACTGTCTGCACAGCAAATCCTGACTTCAGACCAGTGCTCAGAGGACAGAGACACCAATGTGTCTCCAGATCCCTCTTACTGGTCAAAATTTGTCCAACAGTTAACTCCTCATCTCCAGCTGTATCACCTGAGTTTTCAGACATCCACTGGTGAGGCCATAAGTGCTGGGAGGTATCAGAGCCCTAGGGGGTCTAGCAGGTCAGGTGGGGGCTGCCTGCTAGAGCTTCTGTGTCTCCCAACCACTAGTGACACAGGCTTCCTTCCAGATGCCAGCACTCACCCTGGGGAAGAACAAGATAGCCTGCGCTGCTATTGGATGAGGTGGCAGTGGCCACTGTTTGGAGGTAGCAGCAAAAGCTGGGACTCTTTCCACGAATGAGTAGCCAAAAGCCTAACACAAAAAAAGGCAAAGAGAAACATGACCCATATAAGTGTCACATGGGAAGACTCTGACAAATGAGGTGTCAACACAATAAAGCATCCTGAGAAAAATAAATAAATTCTGCCAAAAGTGGAAATAGAAAGCTGTAGTACCCCAGAATTGGAATATAGAGCCATCTGTCCTCCCAACAGAGTGAGCAGAATAAAATCATAATACTTAATAATGGTAACCCTCAAACCATTTGTCTTCAGCTGGTGTGAGGACAGAAAGACAACAGTAAAAATCAAATTAATCTACCCCTGGCGATTAAGGATTTTTGTTAGGCTGACCAGGACTAAGATAAAACATAAAGAGAACACAAGGTATTTTTTATGCCTGGAAGTTGTTATTTTGAGGGAAAAGATCAATACTGCCTTTGATGTATAAACATATTCCTACACACACAACAAGGAAAGAACATTCATTGGAGGAAAAGTCATGCTAAATGAGAAGCCAAGATGTTTTCAACTGTTAAATTGCATAAAATACTAGTATCATTATTTTAATTAATATGTATTTGTGTTACAAAAACTTAGAAAAATTCAATTCAAAAAATGATTGCAAAACATTTCTGTGTCAGTCTCTTGAGTTATAAATGAGTCAGGTCCTGGGATACATGTGGTCTTGGAAGACTGTCATCATCAAAAGTATCCTGAAGCATGTTAATGGAAAGATGTTAAAGCTGACACATGAGGAATTTGCAAATTTGGATATTAGATTACTTTCCCCTCTGTATTTCTCTAATCCCTATAGCATGCAGCACAGCAGTGAGTTTCCTGTTTGTTTCTGACAGTTTCAGATACGAGGGCACTGCGGCAACCTGTGTCCTCCTCCCTGGCTGACCAGGCAGGGCCCCTTCTCTCAGCCCTTCATGGGTTGCCACCTCCAAACAACATCATTCATTTAATAGTAAAACATTTCCAGAGACAAGACCACTTGTCAGTCAAGGGCAGTCTTGTGCTTCTGCTAAATCCCCAAGCTGGAGGCCTGTTCCGATTAATGAATGATTGAGTGATATGAGAAGCAACACAATGTAATGGAAATGACAAGGGACCTGGAGTTAAACATGAGGTGGTTTAAAATGCTTAGTATGAGACTTTCAGCCCTGTGATGTAGGGAAAGTAATTTTCCCTCTCTAAGCACTGGTTTCCTCATTCAAACAAGGGAATTCTAATATCTAATAAGAATATAGAGAAAATTGTAACAAAAACTCAGAACTGGAGTAGCTTGAACAAGGCAGAAGTTGATTTCCCGTCTGCCTAGTAATAGGATCCTAGGAGGCCCAAGCCTGAGGTGGTAGCGCTATAGCTAGGAACTTCTTTTGGGTTGTTCTCCCATCCCCGATGATGTGGTCATGTCCACAGGGGAAAGGTGACCCATACCATGTCCGCTGGGTTCATATTCCAGCTGACAGAAGGGGAAAAATGGAAGTGAACACATACCTCTCTCTTTTAAGGGCACGGGCAGGGTTGTGCTGGAGGTGGCTGGTACTAGCTCATGAGAGCCAGTTGTTAACTTTTCAGGAATTACATGAGCTGGTTGTTCAACATAGTCTTTAGTAAAAATTAAATTACAGAACCTCACAAATCATATTAAAAACAAGGGTAGCAAATACTGGAAAACCAACCCTCCTTAATTATGTCATTATATTTCACTATTATCTAAGCCCTTATGGTTATTTCCTCCTACTGCCTGTGCATGGAAACACTACATAATGGTATGCTACTGCGTGTCTTTTTCTGACAGGGAAGATACTTCATGTCGGTAGCTTGAAATCAATCATGATGGGTGTATTTACACTGTAGAAATTGGCAAATACTGCAATCCAGGCCTTAATTTATTGTTTAATTGATTATCTACACTGAGCTGGCAAACCAGCACACAACCTGCTTTGGTTCAGTCCTTAAACTAAAAAGATTTTTAAAAATATTTTAAAGTATAAAAGGAATGAAGTAAACAAGGAAGAAAGGGAATGAGTAAGGGAATACATGACAGAGACAAGCATATGTGGCTGCAAAGCCTGAAATATTTACTAGCAGGCCTTTCCAAGAAATGTTTCCCAAACCTGATGGAGAAACTATCGATAATGTAAATGAAATTGAAAAGCTCCTTTGCTGGCTGTCAGCTGGATGTTATCATCAGCTTATAGAACCTCACTCCTTGTCATGTGGTCCTGTCTAGCTTCAAAGCCAGCAAGGGAGGACATCCCTTGTGTTGAATCTTTCTCAGGCCTTAAAGCTCTTTGGCCAGAAAGCACCCAATCCCTGTTAAGGCTCATGGGAATAGGACAGGCCCATCGAGGCTAATCGCTCTTCCTTGAGGTCAGCTGTGCCGTATCGCATATGTAATCATGGTGTGATATCCCATCGTTTTTATAGGTCCTGCCCCCCAATCAAGAGGATGGATTACACATGGCTTTGGGTCATGGGGTCATTCCAGAATTCTTCCTACTACAAGGGGAACCTCCTAGTTTCTGCCACATCTACCTTTTATTTAAATTATTATTTTGAGAATTTAATAAGACCACAGACATATATATATATATATTCATTATATATATTCATTATATATATTCATTATATATATTCATTATACATATTCATTATATATATATGCACACACATGAATCTCTGATGCTTCTTTCAGCAGGAAGAGTTATGACATCTGATTTGGGCTTCTTTTTAAATGAAAGCAGTATTTTAAGCAGTGACGGTTAACAACAACTTACTTCAGGTGCAGAGATAAAGCAATAATCAACCAGCTGTATTTTTCACGAGGTCCGCAGAAACACTCGGTTAATAAGAACTTACTTCAGGGGCAGAAATAAAACAACCCAAAAGCTGTGTTTTCCACAACATCTGCAGAAACACTTGGAACCCACACGCATATATACATGATATGTAAAGAAAACTTTGCATGTGCCATTTCAAATGCCCAAGGTGTCCCTTCCACCCTATCTTTTCAACAAGGATAATGGCCCTAGCCTTTCTAAAAACAAGACAACAGGCCCCAAATGGGGCTTATGCTCAGCCCCATGTCACCAAACCGAGACTTCACTGAATTAACAGTTTCATTTCTCCCAGAAATGGAACTTAAACCAGTCAGTTGGGAATCACCTGAGAAGCACTCGTTAGATAAGCAGCCTGTCAGACCTCCGCCATCTCCTAAAGAAAGTAACTGCAATAACCAACCTCTTTTTTGCCTAATAAAACTTGCCTGTTCCCGCTCACTTCTGCCTATAAGGCAGGCTCTTTTTGCACCGAGCTCCTTTCCATCTCCTAGATAGGACACCGCCCTAGTTGAATCAATTTTTGCTCAAATAATCTCTTAAAAATTTTAATATACCCCAGTTTATCTTTTAATAGTCCTGGTCTCAGAAGAGAGAACCAAAGGAGACACCCCACGGCCCCCCAGGAGCAACAAGTAACCAAGAGAGGGTACCTGCTGAGCCCTGAGCCCTGAGCTGCTTTCTCGCTGCCTCTGGAGGAATTGGACACGTCCTTCTCGGATCCTGGATCCTAGCTCCGCAGCTTTGTGTCATGAGCCGTCAGACTTTGAGCATTTCTCTTCCTGGACTGGTGTGGAAACCTGCTGGAGTCAAACTGGGTCTGACTTAGAACCCCGACTGGGCCTATTTAAGCTGGAATGGAGCAAATGTGAGGGCTCAGGTGAATAGAATTTTAAGGCTGAGCAAGCAGGTTAAACTTATCAAAGATAATCAAATTTGAGTGGCCACAGTGGAAGACTTTTAACCTCGATAAGCTTATCCATTCACAAGGTGCTCAGAGAAAAAGACATCTCAGCCAAGCACTCACCATAAAAAGTAGAGGGAAATTTTCCTCCTCTATATTTTCTGGTGGCAAAGAGGAGCCACCGAAGGGCCCCCCCCCACTCACTCTGGAAGCACAACTGCTTACTTCTTAGTTTTCACTAGGAATTAAGGATTCTAAGGGTTAAAAAATCTAATTAATATATGTAATTAAAACTACCTAGAAATAAGGGTGAAAGGAAACAACTTTATATGACAAGTAGGTAAGGAAAGTAAAATGACTGATTGTTCCAGAATGAGAAAGAGGAAAAAACCTAGAACAAAATCTGAATAGGTATAAAAACGTAAAAGACGTGTAGAAAAGGAATCCTGGAAGGGAATTTTACATGTGGTAAAGCAGGCTAAGATTGGAATGGATTTAAGTTTTTAAAATAATGAGTTTTCATATCAAAAGTACACTGGTACAAAATTAGAATTTGGTTTTCTCTCTACTAAAAGGACAAAGTTTTCTTGGAGTATTAGTCTGTTCTTGATTAAGTGATTGTGAAAGGTCTGTTTTCGTTTAGTTTTGTTTTGTTCCCTTTTGAGTAATCTACCTGGAAAGCAAAGATTTTGTGGCTTACTAAATTTACTGTGTTTCAGACCTTTATCAGGTCTTTAATTACTTAGGAAAAGCCAGTGTTCTCAACATTAAGGGAGCAAAGTTTTGTTCACACTCTGTAACCACCTGTACTTGCCTTTAACATCTTATACTGTCACTTTGGTGACATAGATAATTAAATATTATTGAAGAATGATTTGTGATCCTACTTAGTCAAATATTCAAACCTTTTGACCTTTGCCCCAAATCAAATTCTAAATGGAGTCTTTTTGACCTCAAACTAACTTTGAGATTTCCCAGACAGCGCCTAGAAAAATCTCAAGGGATTTGTCTTTCGCCTTGTAAAAGAGAGATGTTAAACTAATTAGGCAAATATGCTACAACCTTCAGCCTTTCAACAAGTAAACTCGGCATCCATTGTGAAATGAATATTGTTTTGGCAACCAGTGTTTACTTCACTCTATTATTTTGCTCTTCCCACTGCCACCTGAGAGTTAGCAGTGTTTCTCACATCCTTTTGATTCCACGATTGTGTTTCTAATCTACCAATGAGCTTCAATCTCATGAGATTTTGAAAATGCAAGGATGACAGACTCCGTATTACTCTTCCTTTAGGTCTGGTGAGCAAAGGCTTGCTGTGGCAGATATGAGGTTTGGCATCCCCACAGGATCTTCCCCTGATTCATTCACTTCGGGGACCATTAGCACTGGTTTCCCACAGTTTCCTTATCAGGGCAGCACCAATACCTTCCTGATTCTCTGGACCGGAACTGTAGTGATAGACCTGAAAACAAGCTTCAGGCTCTGATGCCTTCTGCAGGCTTCCCAACATTTCTTAACACCGAATTCCCTATATAAATCATTTTTTCTGCTGCAAACATCTAAAGAGGTATATGTATTACTGAATGACATATTCCTAATCACATGACTCAGATAATAAGAAATGGTGCATCCATGTTTCAATCCTCAAACTACATTTTCATTGAGAAAAGTGCAACTGTCCAAATAAGCTAAGTTATTTGGGTCAAGATGAACAGCACATCTTACCAGACTTTAATCTACAGACACCTACTTTCCTCAAGATTTGAATTCTCATCATCTACTGTCGTATATTGACTACTGAATGAGTTCACCTTTACAAAAGGTGAACGTGTCAAATTCAACTCAGTCCCATGTACAATAGTGTTACTTACAGCTATGTGGTTCATTTCTTTCAGTTCTGCATGGGATCACCAAACTTTGGGAAATCAGGAAAGAGAACAAGTGCTGACCTATGATTTTAGATTATAAACACTATCATAAGAGAAAGTGTGATTAATCACCTTGTGTTGATCATTAGTTGGACTGTAAAATAATTTATTTCATCATATTACCAAATTTAGTCTCATTAAGCAAGAGAAAGCTATTTAGTTAGTAGCAAATGGGTCCCTGCTGCTAATGATCCATTTGGAAATAGTCGAGTGCACAAATCCTGGTTTCCATTGCAGCAAGCCTGGGGGACAGAAAGAGGACAAGTACACCCTACTTCTGATAACAGGAAGAGAATGACATTGTAAGGTGATTCATGTCAAGTTATGTGCCAGGGCTGCTATGAATCCCATTCTGTTTGTGGACAAGACACCTTGAATTTGATTCAAATCTCTACCATGTTTTTCCCTCAACCATTTAATCTAATCCAGATAGACACTAAGGAGCAGCCAAACATAATCCAAGAGGAATCACCATCATAGCCTTGGCACCCTAAATTAGTATAAGTGATCCACGGGGGACCACAACCCTGAGGAGAAGGGCAGGAGATTGTGGAGTTGGTGCCACTAGTTTGTATTTAACAACAAAAAAATAATAAGTAAAACAATGGAAGAGCCTCTCACACCAGACTTACTGAATCAGAATCTATCTTTTAACAAGATCCCAGGTGATTCATCTGCAAATTAAATTTTGAGAAGCAAGGATCTATGATTCAGTGGCAATTACCAGTTGTACTCTCAGAAGAACAAGGTAAAGAGAAAAATACTCTTGGCTTTGTCGTGGAGAAATGTATTTCTAGTCACAGGAGAGAATACTCTGAAAAATAAATACAAATATATGCCAAGGGTGTAGGAAGCCAACCAACATATTCTGAATAAAATCAACTCAGGACTCAGGATCCAGCTCTGTGGAAAAGTCATGTTAAGATTATCAGTCCCACATCTTACAGCTAAATAGCCTTGAAATGTGCCCTATGAGGGAGGAATGGCA
Organism: Rhinolophus sinicus; assembly: GCF_057876585.1. NCBI lineage: Eukaryota > Metazoa > Chordata > Mammalia > Chiroptera > Rhinolophidae > Rhinolophus > Rhinolophus sinicus. The sequence continues at coordinate 58,884,588 of NC_142508.1, read as the reverse complement.
TTATTATGCTACGAGCCAATTCAGGTATCGTTTAATTAAATAATATGCAAGGTCATGGAGCGTGACTGGCAGAGTGATTTAGAACAGAATTAACTACTCCCTTCACTATGGCCATCCCTGGTTGTCATCGAATACTGCGGCATACAAACTAAAAGAAAGGTTTTGGCATTGCAGATTTATCCCTGCAGCCAGGGGACCTCAATTCTCTCTCTCTGAAGCCACAGAAATCCATCCGATCTTTCTATTTTTAATCCTTTGCCGAGTCTACAGGCTTTCTACCAAGTAATTTGTTGCCAAACAGTTGTTCTCCTTACAGCTGCCAAACAGACCAGCATTTGCAGCTTTGGGTTGTGTCCCATGTTGGCTCTCTTCCAAATGTCATTCCCTACAAGGCTTTTCTTTCAATTGATGTATTAGGGTCTTTGAATGACAACCTGAAATTAAATGGAAAATGACATTCATGAGAAAAGATGTTCCTTTCCAACAACTGAGACTCTCCACCCATCTGTCATTGCTTCCTTTTCTGTCTGCCTCATGGTTTTCCACAAATCCCAAGCAGCTTGATACAAATATGATCATTAGACAATTTGATTAATGGAAATTATGCACTGATAATACTTAGGACATTATGCCCAGTCTAGTTGATGCCTTCCTATAGAAAAATGTGTGTCAAGAGGGTGAAAAACCAAGTACTTTTCTTGAATTAGCTCACCACTAAAATTATCACAAAATATTTCCAATAAAATTATCAAAAGAGCATGGTCCTTTAATTACTTTTGATGACTTCTGTTAATTATGACATTAATTAAAAACTTTATTACTTATAGCAAACATGTGTCACCCCCTAAAAGAGTAGAGAAAAGAGAAGATGGAGGAAAATAGAAGGTAGATAGATAATAGATAGATATAGATGGATAAACAGATGCAATAAATGTTGCGCTCCTAACATACTGTGTTTCCCCTAAAATAAGACCTAGCTGGACCATCAGCTCTAATGCGTCTTTTGGAGCAAAAATTAATATAAGACCCAGTCTTATTTTAATATAAGACCAGGTATAATATAATATAATATAATATAATATAATATAATATAATATAATATAATATAATATAATATAATACCGGGTCTTATATTAATGTTTGCTCCAAAAGACGTACTAGAGCTGATGGTCCAGCTAGGTCTTACTTTCAGGGAAACACAGTAGGGCCAAGAAATGTTTACCGTGCCAGTTATAATACAAATCCAGAAAAAGGAGACATTCTATTTTCAAGGAAATTAAAACTTGTTTCAAGAGTAAATATTTGAGCACTGTAAAAAAATAAGTTTATATACAATGGGACAATATGTAGCAGGAATTGGGAGATAAAGATCAGCATAGCAATGAGTTAGTAAGATATTAAAGTTAAAGATTAAGGAACAATATTTGTTTTTTTGCAGCGAGAAGAAGAGAGCTGAATATTTAAAGCAAACCACACAAAAGAAACCAAGGTGGTGAAGCTGACAATAACACCAATAATTTTAGTCATTCATTAATTCAGTCAGTAAATAATCATTAATCCCCTTCTCCTGTAAGAAAGACCAAGACAGACCCAGGTCACTCCATGCCTGCTCTGTAACCACTTGTGTTATTTCTGCTGGGAGAAATAAACTCATTCACTGATGAATGAAGGGAACACGCAATCCCACTGGCTACACTTTCAGGCTATTTTAAGTAGGAAGCCATAGATAAAATGTTTGCAAGTTAGTTTAAAGATAGATCCAACAAACACTTTCAAAGTTAGGATGATTACTCATTTTTGTCATTGAATTTTTCTTTTTACCAAATTATTACATACCCTAAATTGACATTACATTTCTAGTGTCAACAGTGGACTCAAAATACATGATTAAAATATAGTTTGTGCACCTAAATATTTTCAAAGTTGTTTAAATTAATTTAAATGGGAAAAGGCAAATATTATTTATAAAAGAGGATATGAAAACAGGCCAAAGGTACTGTGGTGGGCTGAAAAATGCCCCCCCCTCCCAATGTCTATGCCCTAATCCCCAGAAACTGAGAACCTGTTACCTTACATGATAAAGGGACTGTGTAGACATGGTTAAATTAAGGATCTTAAAGTAGGGATATTATCCTGAATTACCTGGTTGGGCCCTGAGTCATCACAAGGTCCTTAAAAGATGGAAGAAGGAGGGTCAGAATCAGAGAAGGTGATAATGGAAGCAGAGGTAAGAAAGAGAAAACAAGAGAGTTTGAAAGATACCATGATCTTGGCTTTGAACATGGAGAAAGAGGCCAGAAGCCTCAGAAGGCAAGGAGCCTCTAGAAATTGGAAGAGGCAAGGAAATGAATTCTCCCCCGGAGCCTCCAGAAGAAATGCAGTCCAGCTGACATTTTGATTTTAGGACTTCTGATCTCCAGAACTACAAGACAATAAATTTGTGTAGTTTCAGATACTAAATTTCTGATAATTTGTTACATTAGCAAAAGAAACTAATGCCCATATAGAAAAAGTTGTTTAACATCATTCATTGATGTTAGAATAAAAATTAAATCACAATGAATAAATAGTATACACACACCAGACTCATCAAAAATGACATAAGCACTAAAAATGGACACTATCAAGTACTGGCGAGACTATGGTGTAGCAGGAACACTCATACTGCTGGTGGTAACATAAGTGGGTGCAATTACTGTGCTAGATTGTTACCCTAAGTGCTCTCATGTGACTTACTTGGCCAATGGGACATCAGCAAATGTAAAAGAAACAGAGGCTTAATAAGTGCTGGTATGTTAGGGCCCTCTGGAATGGGGCTGTCACCTTGTGAAGAAGACCAGTATAGTATCTTGGAGCATGGAAGACAACATGCAACCAGACAAACAGACTCCAGCTCAGTTATTCTAGCTAAGCAGCTCCCTAGTCAACCTTCCAGGTGTATGTACAAAAACAGCAGAAAAGCACACAGCCTGCCCAGAGAACCGTGAGAAAAAAATACACCGTTGTTGTTTTAAACCACTAAGCCCAGAAAACTAGTTCGTTCTTCAGATCCCATAAAGTTAAGACAAGGGAAACATCAACAACATCTAGAAGCTGGGGTGCAGACTACCGTTAGAAACAGAAGGATCAGTTAGAGGTCCTAAGTTTGCTGTGTAACCCCCAGCACCTGGCGGTCTCCTCTGCACTATGGAGAGGCATTAGGGCTCTAGGGCACAGGGCTTGCCCTGAAACAAGGGGATTAGGTGGAAGTCTCCATTGGAAGAGTAAGACTCCATGCATCTACCAAATTCAAGTAATCAGTCTTAGACTATCCAGTCTCATTGGGAGATACACCAAGCCAATGTGCAGGTAGCTGGAGGCTCCTTGTCAAATAGTTCTGTTGGATCACCATCTAATGAGAATCCCTAAGGGACAACGCCCAAACTACCCCAACTCCTGAGCTTCCAAAACTTTTAAAGTAACTTTCTCAGAAGTATGAGTAGACAGGCAAAACCGGAGGCACTGAGAGAAAGCTTCTACCATAAAAGACACAAAACCAAAACCAAAGGAACAAAGGAAAAATCTAAACAGAGCAGAGTTTGTTTTTTTTTTAAACTATCATTGGTATCCTCAAAGAGAAGATATTTTTTAATGATGAAACAAGAACAAGGGAATATCAGAAGAGAACATTTGGAGGACACTGAAGATCCCTTGGAAATTGCAACGTGGTAACAGAAATGGAAAATTTGCAAGATAAACTTAAGGGACTCTCCATGAAGACAGGAAAACACCATCAATAACAACACCAAAGAAAAGGAAAACAGTAGAGAAAACACAAGGAAATTAAAAGATCTACCCAGGAGGGCCAAATCCAAATAAATGGATTTTCAGAAAAATCAAATGGGAAAATTAAGTAGAAAAAAAAAATCTTCAAAAATCAACAAATTTCTAGAGGAACTGACATGAATTTCCAGATTGAGATGGCTTACCCCAAACCAGTTTAATATATAAACCAGGCAGATTTTCGAAGTTTTTCAAAATGTTTCAAAAAAAAGAAAAAAATTGGCAGTGTTCAGAAGTTCAGAACCTCAGTCTTCAAATACGTAGAAAATCAACACGGCATCAGACTTCTCAAAATAAACACCAAAAAGATGCTTTAAAAAAAAAAATGGCTTGAGAGTTCTAAGGGAAGTTTTTTTCAATATAGAATTCTACACTGAACATGATGCTGTTTTTAATACATGCAAGTGAATGTTCTGATTTAGCTTTCACTGAACTAGCACTTGAGAGTATCAGAGACAACTACCTAGTCTGTGTTGCCAGTGAACAGGTCATAAAAAACCTGCCACAAGTCTGAGAAAAAAATACTAAGTATGTTCATGTATGTCCCCAGAGATGTGCATCAATTTCCTAATTAACATATTTGATGTGTAAGTCATGCTTCCTAAATATTAACAATAATAGTAATAATGAAGGTTTTGCATCAAAAAAAGCAATGATCTACAAGAGGAGATCTAGATAGTCTCTATTCTAATTTCTATAATAAAATCCTTATTCTGTATTCAAAAATAAAATACTCATTCAGGCTGTTAAACAAGTCTGAATTTATACCAATCAGAGGAAATATTCAAATGAACCTCTTTCCTTTACACATGAGAAATGGCATTACTTTATTAAACAGTGTTTAGCAGTCTACACACACCAATTCAAAGCTCAGTACATTTCTCTGCAGGAAGAAATTACAAAAGGGGTGGTAGATATTTATCATATAATTGACATTATACTTTTCCCTTTATCAAATTAAGTGGATTAAAAATATATATTACCTTTCAGTTTTTTAGTGGAAGACATATGTGAGATGCATAGTTCGGACAGATTTAAGTAACTTAGTACATTTAAACATTCTGGAGGCAACACTCTTACTTTATTTTTCCTTGTATTACTTAGAAACTCTAATGTCGTTCAATGTGAGAAGTTTTCGTTAAATACATAATGGATATGAGAATAAAATAAAAATTTCAATATAATATATTTGGGAAGTATGATAATAGATACTGGGCAAGAAGTTTAAATAGGGTGAATTTTATCTAACTTTCTGTTTAGTAGACTTAGGTTTAAAAATATTTCTACTCGGATGGAGTTCTATTACAATCAGATATCACAGAAATATCTCTTTGATTCTTAAAATGCTTAAGGTTTTGCAAGATTTGGAGAAAAGCCTGGACAAGAAACAAAATTTACCAATCTACCAAAATTTGCCAAGTCTATCATGAACTAAATGACAACAGATACCACGCTCTCTCTCTCTCTCTCTCTCCCCCTCTCTCTGTCTCAGCTCAGCATCTAGAATGTTTAAAAAAAAAAAAGGAATTAAAGTATGTATCACTATAGTCCTTTGTAATCTGACCTCAAATTTTTATATTCTCCATCAATTCTGTACCAAGTTTAAATGTAACTGCTAGCAAAGGAACATTATCACATGTCTGTCTGCATAAAAAACTAGCCATGTCTCCTTTATACTGTGTTTCAAAGTTCACCCATCTAAGCATTATTTCTTTATTATTTATTCTGAATCTCTGCTTGCCAATGATGCAGTGGGAATGGGAAATAATAAGCCAGTATGTCCTCTGGCCCTGAATATCTTCTCATAAGAGGCCGGCTGTATTCTTGCTTTCAGTCTTTTCCTTCCCATCCCACTTTGCAGGACATTGCATTGATAGAAAATATGTTTTGCTTGTATCATATCTCATCTAGTTTCCAGAAACTCCCCTAATAGCTCCCAAAAGATTTTGAGGCAACTCAAAATATGAAAAGAAGTGAAAGGAAGAGCTCGAGGAAAAGATATGCTAGGATTCAGGTCCTACCATATTGCACGTACTAAGCTCACTTTGTGTTGGCTTTGTTCATATTCTCTAATAAAGAGGATTATTTTATTGCCATTTTATAGATGAGTGGATTGTGACTCATAATTAGATAATTTCTCTGGTTCACGTAGCTAGCAATTGGCACAGCCAGGATTCACAAACCAGATCACCAGCTCCCGAGGGTTAGCCCTTGCCACACTGTCCCAGGAGGTCTCATTTCCACATGGTCTGCCTTTTCTTTGTGTCTGCCAGTTAAATCAGCTAAGGACTGAAATTCCTTTTTGCAGAGTTCACCATTTAGAACTACTATTACTGAGGATGAACTGAAACTCATCTGACACAGCACTTTTTGAACAATGATCTCCGAGCTCCATGTTTCAGGAACACAATGTGTCTACAAGGCTCAAAAAGAAAACTTTATAAATAGCTTGGAAAATCAAAACAGAATTATTTTTAATTTGCTGATATCATTTTCCTATAGGGCTTTTAGGAAATTGATAAGAGCTATTACAAAGTCCTAGTCATGTGGTATTTAAGTCATTTTACAAATACTGTACTCTTAGAGCCATGTAAAATATTATTCATCCTTATTCATCTTCTACTTTCAAGGAAGACTAAACAAGGTGTTCTGACTAAGCGCCGTCTTCCTCTCTTTCCTTCCTTTCTGCTCTGCTCTATGTCCTGCAAGGCGAACACGGACAGGCTGCAATTCTGAGGCTTTCTTACCCTCTGGCTACCAATTAGATTTCACCAGTGAGAGATACAGGGCCATGAACTGCAGGGGAAAGAAAAAGTCGAGGTATTTTTATTCTTGTCCTCTTCCTGCCAGATGATGGTGTTGGCAGTGGCTGCATTCTTTTATCTGCATCCATGGCTCCTGTCATGGTGGTTGTTTTCCTTCTGTGGCAGCTTCTCTCTCATCCCAGGAACAGCTTCCTCTCCACTGCTTTCAGCAGTTACCAGTCCCTTGCTGAGTCAATAGCACATCATTAAACTCTCTTCAATCGACTCTCTGGTTGTGACAAGTGTCTCCTGCAGGAACCCCTGACGGTTAGAGTAATGACTACCAGAGGTATTCCCAAAGTACACCCTCAAAATAGGATAACAGGATAGGACTGCTCATGGATTTCATCGGCACAGAGAATTCCTCCTGGAAAGGGAAAATGGACCTTGGAACTCTGTGGTCTGCAGTGGCACCACTGTGACCCAAACCAATACTGTTGGTAGTGTGGGGTGAAGGTCAGGTGGAGGGTAAATTTGGCACTTAGGTACTAAAGCATCAACAGTGTTTATTTACCAAGATTGTGTGAAGGGATAACTATTTCTGACTTCCCTGTGGAATGTCCACAAGGGGAAAGATGCATTTAAAGTGTTACCTTCATTCAAAGTACTGGGAATTGCAACCTTGCAAATCTTACTGCCCGAAAGTCAACCAGGTCTGCCCTACAGAGTGAAATACGGAACTCACAGGTCTCCTATGCTAATGTAAAGCCTTGGTTAAGAGGTGGGATTCTGACACTGGGATCTGGCATTAGGTGAAGCCCACTTGATTGAGGTTGCGAACTCAGAATCTCCAAATCCCTTTGTCACCATCAGACGTACGTGAATGAAGGCGTATCATACTAAATTTGGGCTAAATTTATTTTATGCATTCTCTTGGGATTTGGGGTTTAATAAATTGACTTCAGCACCTGGGAATAGTACTGACAGTGTGCATGATTGGTTAATTCTATTATTTCATTAATAAGCATCTCTAGTCAAAAAGGTTAAAATGAGAAATTCCCAAGGAAAATTTTGAATGAATGAGATCAATGGCTTAAGAAATGGACCTAATATATGCAAACTTTTCAGCCACCCTTAAATACACCCCTGGAAGGGACAGGATATGACTGTGGCATGCATCTTAATATTCAGATGTCAATGAAAAACTACAGCAAAGCAACAAAGATAAGACCACCTAATGCTTGAATTTCATGTAAATTAAGTCCTAGGTGCTATCAGAAGATAAGGAGAACATGAAATTGGTAGTGAAAGAAAGAAATTATGATTATAAATGTAAATAGCATGACAGAAACGGGTGAAAGCTTTGGGTCAATTATTTCTTTCTCCCATATTTTCCTGTTACCTTATATAAAGAACACCAGTAACAATTAAAGGTAAAATTTAGCTCCCAGGTTAGAATATGACTAAATTAACTTTGTTGAAATAATAGTCATTAATGGGAATTTTGTGTTTACCAACTATGTTGGGGATGTGTGAGATTTTCTTGTTTTGTTTTTTAATTAACAACAAGCAAAGCATAATAATGGATTCTGAGTTAAAACTGGGAGAACTGAACTGGGAATTCTGTTTGCCTTCCCAGATAGTATCTCTATCTCTATCTCTATCCATATTTATATCTATATCTATCTATATCTATATCTATATCTATATCTATATCTATATCTATATCTATATCTATATCTATATCTATATCTATATCATCTCTCTATCAGCCAAAGAGAGCCCAAGGTCTATTATAGATAGGTAGGTAGGTAGGTAGTTAAGTAGACAGACAGACAGACACACAGACAGACAGACAGATAGAGAAATGCAGCCCCTTTGGCTTCCAGTTTGTTTCTGACAAATTGAAGATGAGAAGAGAGAGAGGTTGGGATATTTATTCCTCTGGCTGCCTCCCTGCCAGGCTGTGGTTTGGCTGTGATTACCTACCTAGCTTTTCCCTGTCAAGTAGCGCTATTGCCTCTGCTAAAGCTCTAACAGAGTTCCAGACCAGCTCTTTCTTGCCCCTCAGACCCGGGCATAAGAACAGCTTTCCGCTGTGACTAGACCCTGGATGATTCACCATTACCATCACTTGCTTTTCCGTTATCTCTACTCCTGGTCTCTTCATTAATCTCTCTTCAATTCACTCAGAGTGTGCCATCTACTTCCTGCCAGGAGCCTGACTCATACACAGTTGTTATGTCTGTGAATATCAAGTCAGCTATATACAGTAACTCAAGACTTTGAATCACCCTTCACAAGGATAATATTACATAATGTTTCTTTTACGAGCTAAAAAAAAATTTTAGGTCTTTGTATAAGGATGGCTTCATTTCTTCCAAGAGATTAATGTTTGATGATCTGTGAATTATACGATTTCTCTTTTATAATTATTTGTCTAATAAAAATATTTAATAATCATCTCCACTGTGCTTAGTACTAAGGATACAACAGTGAACAAAGTTCCTATTCTTAGGACATTTAAAGTTTCAGGACATTTAAAATAAATCAAATTAATAAAGTAAGGACACATGATTCCTAGTGCTGGGAAAGGACTAAGTCAGGTGATGCCATGAAGAGTAACTAGAGGAGGTTACTCAAGATCTGAGGGACAGGACAAGTGTGGGAGGCGGTTTGGGTGGCCTCTCTCTCATTTTCCATTGTCTGCTTTAGTTCAGGTGTTTACATTCTCATGCTGTCCAGGGAGATGGCTCATCCCCAGCCCCAGGAGGTCATTGTTGATGACTGTAAACTACTCATGACAATTCCATCCTCTTGACACTGAGTCATTCAGGCCTGAGCATGAGACACAACCCCATCCAATGAGACATACAGGGACACCTGCAGGGCACCTTCCTGGTAGTGCTTTCACTCCCAAATAAAGATAATTAACATTATATTAGTGTCAGGTGTACAACATAATGATTCAATATTTGTATATATTGCAAAATGACTACCACAATAAGTCTAGTTAATATCTGTCACCATACACAGTTCCAGTGTTTTTTTTTTTCCTCGTGACGAGGACTTTTCAGATCTTTCTTAGCAACTTTTCAAATATGCAATAGTGTTATTAACTATAGTCACCATGCTGTACATTATATCCCCATGATGGATATATTTTATAACTAGAAGTTTCTAATATAATGTTATGTGTCAATTATATCTCAATAAAAATTATAAATGTTTATAAATTTATAAACACTTATATCTTAACAAATATAAATGTTCCTTCTTCTTTGTGTGATGCTTGAAACTAGAGCAGACAACTCCCAATCATGAAGTGACAAAACTGCCATGTGACATATGATGGGGACAGCAGAGCAGAAAGATAAACAGATGCAGGTCTTAGATGACACTTGCTGAGATGACAAACCTCAGACACCCTTGTTCTTTAATCCCTTAAGCCACTCTTAGTTAGCCTAAAAGCATTCAGGCAAGCAATTAACTCCAGGAAGCTGGAACATTTAAGTTGAGACCCGAAAGATGAGAAGCCAGCAATTGAAAAAGTAGTGGACAACATGCCAGGTGAGGGAAAAACAAGGATAAAGCCCTGATAGCTGGAAAGGACGGGGTCACCAGCTGATAAACAGCACCAACCTGTATGCATGCATGGTGTCAATCAGTGGTATCCCTAACTTTTCCTTATCTTCACATTTCTATTTCTATGAGCTCCTCTTCACTATTTATCCTATATGCATTTTGGTAAGGTGTCTTAAATGATATTTAGAGAGTACGAAAAAGTATAGAAAGAAATCCCCAAAACTCCACAACTGCCCCAAGTTACATAATTTGTCTTGTTTTTTTCCCCACTATCTTTTAGAACTGGAAACTCCATTCTTGTTAGGAAAACACAATCACTCAAATCATTATTCATCTTGGACACCAATCCCAATATTTGAGTTCAATCTAAATCACTGGGACATAGTTCAATAGATATCAGTCATAGTTTATTCTGATCATTTAATTTAGGCCATTGTGAAAGATAAATGAATTCAGAGACATCAGCTATGCTTCCCGTTTTGCCTATCTGGAGTGTGATATTATATAATTTCCCCATGATATTACATAATAGTGCCCAGGGGGTTGGCTGGCTCTATGGAGAAAGCCTTCTAGGCTGTCATTAAATTTGGTTTAACATAATTCCTTTATAAGCTACCAAAATAATCTCTCTAATAACTACTAAGCTTCAAACCTGATGACTCAATTGTTTGTGGTTTGTGACGCTGAAACACGAAGGGTGTTTAATAGTAAAACAAGCAACAAGCAAAAAGTTCTTTAAACTTTAACCTTGCAAGACTGAAACAGTCCCTGATTTGTTCCAAGACCACTATATTCAAAAATATCAGGGAAAAACAAACAAACAAACAAAAAAACAACCTTGTGCAATAGAAAGTGTCACCATAATGATTCTGAAACAAGACCCATGGTCTTCAGACTGACTGTATTTATTCTATGGTTCTCTTTGCTCTTCCCTCCTTTACTTATCTCTTTATTTTGTACTTGAGTAACTCCAGAAATGGGGCTTTGCCATTGGTCTGCAGTGACTAAGCCTTCTAAAGTTTATTATAAATCCAATACAACTCGGCAGTTGCATTGTGGGCATCTGATTTATGAATTTCAGCTAGAGAAATACACAAAATAAGTATTTCCACCCTACATATACTTGATAAGGCACTGTTTAAGTCAGGCTTGGTAGAAAAATAACTATAAACACATTAGAATAGTTTAAAACAAACTATTCCAAAATGTACAAAACCCTGTAAGTGCTAGTTATATAGCATTGCTCACCATATTACATAGTGAAGAGCCTATGAGTCTTGCCATCAAAAATCCTGTTTTCATTGCTGTTTAGCACCCATATGAAAATTCCATCTGAACCAAGATTAAGGATGTAAGTCCTCAGTGAAAAAAAAAAAAAAAAGATATTTCGGTTTCTTTAAAACTTTGAAACTTTCTTTGTTTGGTTAATATAAACCAATAATCCACGGATTTTTTCCACTTTAATTTTGTCCCTTTATTTTTGAAAACATAAAGATATGTTTATTGATACAAATCAACAAAATTCTAAATATAATAAAAGTGCCATATTCTTATGGTATTATTTCTTAGTCCAAATCACTAGTTATGAATTGGTTTGTCACTGATTAAAGCAGACATTGCTTTTCAAAATTCAGGATATTTATCACATATCCACTTCAGTAAATAGATAATGGGAAATGTATACAATAGGTACATCTTGTACTTTTTCCTTAATCAGATAATAAAAATCTCTACTCACTCATATTTAACTGGTGCCAAATGGCAAAGCTCTTAAAAGCCTGCTGGGTAAGAGCATGCAAATGCTTAGATTTTTAATTATCTATATAACCCATAACATTATTCTTTTACTCACAAAGTGGTAAAAATGGTGAATGAAATGACTTAGGCCCATGCTTGAGAGGCACTCTGTATGGTCCCTTATTCTCTGTGGTTCCATGTATTCACATGGATTCCATGTGAATAGTGTGAATTTCAGGGAATTCCAATGAATGTCCCCAAACAATTGGTTTCCTTTGGATTGTTGATAATGGCATTTCTCTCTTCACTGATTTTAATCAATTATTGCTCTTAGTATTATCATTATTATGTCTTTAAATCACGTATAATATTTTAATATTTAAAAATTGTAGAGGGGCAGAAAGAAGTCATTATGATCCACACCCAGGGGAAAGAGGTGGAATTCAGGTTTCCAGATGACTGAAGAAACCTCCAGAATGTCTCTTCTGGCCAGAGCAGGGCAGAAGGGCAGTGCAAGCAGGTCAGGTATCATGAACATTGCAGGTATAGGAGGCCCAGTAGACACCAAGGGACAGCATGAGGAGGTCTTTAGTCTAGGGATAAGTGTCCTGGGCTTTCAGGAAAGCCCAGATGATGCTGGAGACCCTCAGGGTATGCATGGGAAAGGCTCACTATCTTCCCATAACTGAGCAGGTGCTCACTTCCTACCAAGCTGAGTCCAAGGTCAGGGTTTGTGACCCCAGGTGAGCAAGATGGTGTTTGCAATAGCCACACCAAGTATCAATACTACTATGACATAGAACGTGGGTCTAGACCAAGAACAGGACTAGCCCTGCCCTCGCCCACCCCCACTCGTGCATGATTTTAATTTCTCCCGTAGAATGACCACCACCTTTGCAAGAGACTGGAAGAAGACCCTGCTGACAATGTGTGGGCAGTCATTTCCATTCTTGAGGAATGTCTACCTTTAAGAGATAGGTTATGTTTAGTTCTCACAGAAATGCTTAAGCAGCAAGTTCTCTTGCTGAAAATCCAAATGCTGCTTACAAACGTATTGAGCAACCAGAATAGCAGATACAGTGGATGTAGACAAAGGAGACGGGATCAATCCTGACCAGTAATCCAGCTCATCTCTGAACAGTGGCTGTATAAGGCTCAGAGAGACCCTGAGAGCAAGACAGATGCTGTCCCTACCCCCAAGGACAGAAAAAAACAGACTTCAATACTGTATCAAAAGTCTGCACTAGGGCACAAAAAGAGTGCTATGCAAGATCAAAACAAGGACATAAAATGTTATCTCACAGAAATAGGCTGCTGGAAGGGAGAGGAATGCTTGTAGGGGAATCAGGAAAGAGACTCTGGAGGAAGATATTTAGGTGAAGATTGGAAGGACCCTCACGCACTTCAGAGCCTCCCCACCGTAAATAGAATACATTTTCACTTCCAGCCTAATCCCATTGCTTATTTCCCTGGTTACTATGAAAAATCAACTGTAATTAATTATTGCCCTACATTGTTCTCAACTTGTTTTTTGGGTAAAAATGTTGTCTCCATGATTAATTGATATCTCTGAGGGCAGTGACTGTCTTGGTCATCTTTGGCACTCAACAGTGTATATGAATGCTGAAAATTAACAAACTCTAGTGACATGAATAACTGACATGTTTGAAAAATAATGTTTGCTGATATTTTGTAAATGTCAGCTACTGTACTCTGTCATCCTGAGACAACAGCATCTCTGGAAATGGATGTGACTTGTATGCTGCTTTTTAGGCCTGTTTATCCTTTTTATCTTTCCTTTAAAAGCATTTGAATTACTGATGTAATCGTAGACACATCACTCTAGATCATCACCCAAATCTACCAGAAACATTCTTTTTCACAATGGACAATTTTTAGAAAACTGGATTTTCCCCAAGGCTGTTGTTAAACACTGTGTCAGTGAGAATCATCCTGTTCAATATTAAAATGATAAAGCACACGAGCCCCAGCTTGTTACCCACATACCTGACAGAGCTCTCGTCTTAGGTTCTTGGACAAACTGCCACTGAACACTATTCTCTTTGGATTCCCTCCTGTTTCCACACCAGCAAACATTTTTCAACAGAAGATGTTAGTTAACAGCATAGACTAAAGAGAGTCCAAAAAATGGCCAAATCAATATAAACAAAATTTATTGAGTAGCAGAAAATTGCTTTTGTGCAATTATCTTGTACACTGTGTTTTACCATAAAGGGGATATTTTACAATTATAAGCACTTGGTGACAGACACATAGCTCTGTCAGTGACAGCAGATGCTACTGAATTACTGTTCTGTTTGAGTTTAGTAATTTTTCTTAAACAAATTATGATTGGTTTAAAATGCGGTTCTGAAGTAAAATACAGACCCAAATAAGAAAACATATTCTCTGAAAATAATACAAAATGAAAGGTAAACTGAAAAGTATTTAGAATTATTTTATAAACAGAATTGTTTGATTTGTTATTTCTTCTGAGAAAATTATTTTTGTGACTCAATGTGGGCAAGAGGCAAAAATCTTTCAAAAATTTTCAAATGAGGAAAAAAATTTTTTTGAACTTTTATAAAGAGGCCTGAAAGCCCTTCTTATAGTTTGTATGTCTGTATATGATACATATAATATTTTTAACATAACAAATGTAATGTTGATAACGTATTTTTCCCACAACCCCCATACCATGTTATACGACTTACTGCAAAATGGCACTAATTTGGACTCTTATCCTCCTTCACTTATACTTGTGTGAACTTGGAAAACTATGGACATGAACAAGTTATTTAACTTCTGTCTGCCTTAGTATCTTATCTGTAAAACACCAACAACACTTAGTCCAGCCAGGCTGAGACTCCGTACACCACGTTCCCTTCAGCCAGCCTTTCTCTGTTGGGCACTAGAGAGAGACCACGAGGCTGGAGGAGGAAGGAGGGACCTACTCCTTCCTGGTTCTTTCCTGTCACTTCCTCTCGCCAGCTTGTCTCCTTCCTACTCCTGCCTGCTTCTTCACCCTGGCAGCCACAATTCATTCCTATCACAGCAACTGAATACAGTCTGGAATTTTTCCAATGCTTGTAGCACCAGCTTCATCAGAGCTGCCCCCTCAGAGACACCTGCACCAAGAAGTAACACCTGGCCTCAAAGAATCCTAGTCCCCTGGAGTTCCTCCTATGCAATGAGACTCAGCATCAGCCAAACAACGACTCTCCCTCAGAGGCCTGACTCTCAGCCCCATGAGGCTGCCCTCCAAGCTTCTAGTTTTAATAATTCCAAACTTTGTCGGAGTGGTGACAGCTGCTTCCTGAAATTGCTACCTGTGATAGCTCAGTTTTCTCTGTGGGCTTTTCGAATTGCCTAGCAAACACTTTTTTTTATACCTAGTTAACAATTCTTTAAATCATCTTTGTCTCTATCAACATAACTGATATGACTTCTGTCTCCTTACTGGCCCTGGACTGGCATAACAGTAATCTCTACATCACATCCCTGTCGTAAAGATGATATTCACTCCTTTACCGTTTGGCACTAGTTAGTATCTTTAAAGCAGGGATGTGTCAAGTACCATATTGGACAGTGGATATAGAACACTGATCAAGACATACAAAATTATGCTGTAGAATTAAATTGTACTTCATTTAACTCAACGGTGCAGGACACCACCTAGAGCCCAGAAAGTTACAGAACCTTCTGGTTCTAACTCTGGTTGGAACACTTAGGATCAAGCCTACTGAAAATAAAGCACATTATATATGGTGGCACGGCCGGGAAATTTAAAAATTCAGTCTCTGAGGCTTTGAAGACCGAGAGATACAGGGAAGGGGTTTTCTAACAAGTATATGACACCAAGTCTGCTGCTGTGAATTGGCCCTCCATTCCAGGGCAGTGAAGTTCTTGCTTTTATTTGCAGAAGCTGCCCCTGGCACTTAGTTTAGCTCATTGAAATGACACAAAAGAGGAGACAAATTGGAAAGAATTCTAAGAAGTTCACAAAAAAATGATCCAGAGCCATGGAAGGGCAGAGTAATGAGGCAAGATTGCAATGACTAAATGTATTTTTAATCTAGTATTCAACTAAGTGCAATTGTGACATCTAAAAATAAGTGAGGCCGAAAGAGAAAAAATAATTATAGGGAAGATAATATATAATAATTAACTACTGAAAAAGAGTATGCTTTAAATAATGCAATACAAGTAAAGCAGGAATAACTTGAGCTGATTATAGAGACTCAATTTCTCACACTGAGGTGAAAGGAGTGTGATCATCTGAAATCCACAGCCCTTAAAAAAAAAAAGAACAGACAAAACATGTAATTATTACGTGCCAAAAGAGTAGTCTAAAATGATGCAGTAGTGTTTGTCCATTTCTAATTTATGATGTTCTACATGTTTCTCAAGTTATCCAACCCATTCATTTCTCTTTAATTAAAGTACTCAGAAAATTCTTGTAAATCTTGGAAAAGACTGTGATGTTCTTTTTCTAACAGGCACTGGTAAGTGCCAGAAAAAAATAACTGTAGTTACAAAAAATTAAAATTAGGGCTCTCCATAGGTAGTGCTTTCATTGTCTCTTTATCTTTTAACAAACCTCAAAGGAAAACAAGTGTATTACATTTTATGTATGACATATAATCATTGATTAAAAAAAATATTTTATTGGGTTACAAAAGTTAGCATGGGTAGACTTACAATCAGTAGCAAAAGCCAATTGATTATTTTTTTGGTCATTGGGCCATAAATGATCAACATTAGAAGTGACTAGAAAAGGTATTTTACCCATATATTCTCAATCTCACTAATAAATCTGCTCCAAAATATGTTCCCATGTTCCTCTTTAGTCAACCCTTCTCTCAAATTTTAGGGTCTATATTTAAGTTAATCATCCTTGTTGGTCCACACTATAGACATTGATGGTCTTTATATGTGAAATAACCTTTTAGAAATATGTCTTCAGGGCTCCCTTGTCATGTTCAGCAGACAAGGTCCTCTTTGTTGCCAAGAAAAAGGAGTCTACTATTGGTTTGAGTTAAATATCAGGTCACTGTATTTGATTGACAACACAATTTCTTGGAGGTTTTGGAATATGTTTGTTTTGTCTTTTGGACCTCTGTCATATTTTGTCTATTCTTCAAAGAAAGGTCCTGGATCTGAGGTTGTATATTTTCCTTGATTATTGAAAGCTGAAAAAGAAACTTTTCCAGAAACACGGTAAAATACAAATGTGATGTCACTTTTTGATGTTTATATTTTACACTTAGATTTTCAAATAAAAACCTTTCTGTATAACTTGTCAATTGGTTAAGAAAATACATCTAAAAAACAGAAGTATTAGATCGAACAAAAAATTAATCAAAGCTCACGCTAGACTTACAATCACATCAGAATGACTCATCTTAAAATTTCTCAGAAATTTTTGGAGTAACTTATTTTTGTCTGGTTGGATGCCTTCCAAAGTCATGGATGGCCTCTGGCCCTCATTTAGTAGAGCTCAGACCATGAAGCCTTTAATCTCATGAAGTATGAAAGCCTATTTTCTAAGTGGTGATTCTTTTGGGCTCTGAGAGTGATTTGGATGATGTGGCTGAGTCAACTGCTCTTGTTGCCCAAAATGATGTCACTTTCTCCCTCACTGTCCGTATAAACCGTGATGAAGCTCAGAACTGCACTGGGAACCATACACACACTCATAATCATCAAGTTATAGACATATAAGGGAACTTAGTAAGCTAACTCTTCCACTTTATGGGAGGAAAATAAGGTCCCCAGTCCTTAAATTAATTACTAAAGCCCTATAGCATGTTATGAACTATGTAGGGATTGAGTTTTTTGATATACGTCAGTCACTGGATATGTCAGCCCTTGCTACTACTATATTATGAGATTTAATCCTCCCATTAGTCATGTGAGAAGGGCATTATTATTATTATCCTTATTTTACAGAAAAGAAAAGCGAGGCACACATGAATGGTGTAATTCATTTTAGATCTCACACCTATAATATGCAAAGATTAGAACTCAGATGACTGGACCTCAGAGATCAGACTCTTAACCACTGTAATATACTCATTTATAGCTGGTTCAACAAATAATTAAGAGCTAGGGGTAGCATAAAGCAAAATATCAGAGACTCAGATGTAAATAAATCTCTCTTTTTGCCCTCCTGAAGGTCACAGTCTAGTCCAGGGGTTGACACACTTTTTCTGTCACAGCACAGATAAATATTTTAGGCTTAGGGGACCATATAACCTGTCACAACTACTCAATGTTGCCACTGTGGCATGAAATCAGCCAGAGACAATATGTAAATGATTGGATGTGGCTGTGCACCAATAAAACTTTATTGACAAAAACAAGCTGGGGGCCAATTTACTTTTATCAATCCCTGATCAAATGGAATAATCAATTACATAAATATATTACATGAGACATACATCCTTAGAGTGGAATACATAAACCACTGCAGAATCACAGAGGGAGGCGTGAGCGATTTATTCTGTCTGATTATTTAGGGAAAGAAACATTTGAACAATATATTTGAGAATTAGTAAAATAACATTAATTAGGCAAGAAGGTAGGGGATACTCCAGGCATAGATGCAATGTAAGCAAAATCTCAGAGGCAGGATATTAGAGAAGCAATGGATAGTTTAGCAAGATTAAAGTTAAGTACAGGTGTCTGCTGAGTAATAGTGGAAGAGACAAACAGAGATGCAGAGTAGAGCGGGTGGTTCATGACAGGCCTACAAAAGAGGAATTTGAATTTTAGATGATAGAAGCTGGGGAGATATTGAGAACTCCTTAAAAGAGAAATAGCATCATTAGATTTATATTTTTTAAAAATGAGTAATTATGCAGGGTTTTCTTCAAAGGGAAAAATATGATAGGATGCATTTTAAAAAGAACCTTTTTAAAAAAACAAACCAAAATACCCCCACTTTCTTTGTATTGGACATATCCAAGTTTTACAATACAATTTAACTTCAAGAGATAGTCTAATGCCCTGTAGGAAGAAAAAATGAAAAGAATACAAGCACAATGTTGGATTTTATAACTTGTGATGCTATTACAGCTTTTTTTTTTAAGTGCCCTCAAGCTATATTTTTTGTTTAATTAATCTTTGTACTCTTGGATTCGTATACTGTTTCTATGTTGTTCATGAATAGGAAATTTGATTAATAATTTTCCTCTGTTCCAGTCCAAATAAAAATGTTTAACAAAAGTTTATATTTATAAGAACTCTATCTTGTGCCACCACTTAAAAATATATTTTACACCACAATATGTATTCTAGCACATGATGCGTATGTTTTGTTCTAGGTTCACCTTAAATGCAATCCAAAATAGAACTCTGATGCATGAAGGGCACAGACAAAAATGCGACGATCTAGAAGTTAGGACATGTGAGACCTCTTTAGACCTTGCCACCAAATAGTTACTTCACCTTAAACTTATTAATTCTCAAACCAAAAACCAGATTACATGCATCAGAATATTTCAAAAAGCAAAGAAAGCTTCTGTGAGTATATGATAATTGGCAAATTGAATCATATTTTTATGGTTTCAAATTTTTAATTGTCCTAAGTTTTCCTTTCACTAATAGGTAACTCTTACACACACACACACACACACACACACACGAAAACTTGGAAATTAAAATAAGAGCACTCTGTGGTTTGGTGCTCTAATAGGTGAAAAAGATTAAACAACTGGTCTTCTGAAACAACTTATGAATGGTCAATAAGACCTGTGACAGAGTTCCCTTAGATCCCTCATGACTCACAATAGTATGAAACAATACATGAATATTTGCAATGAAACTAACATAAAACCACAGTGGATTTTTCCCCCTAAATTTCTGGTTAAATTGTTGTTCCCTCATATCATGAGCTATGGCTTAAGTTCCTTCAATTTAAGCCCAGCACTGCTTTTGTGCCTAGGTCTTGGCATTGACAAAGATGACACTGCTCAAAACTTAATGAAATATTAGATACAGCCATTTTCACAACAAGATTCCCACCCTGAACCATGAATAGGTTATTGTTCTGAAAAGACCCTTCTTCTCTCCCCGTACAGGTATGGTGATTTGAGGAAATATTCTCCTTTAGTCTGTTAAAACTGATTGATTGTTTAAATGTTAAACCAACCTTGCATTCCAGAAATAAACCCTACTTTTCATGATGTTATCCTTTTGCTATATCCCTGGATTCAAATTGCTAATATTTGATCAAGGATGTCTGCAGTTATGTTTAAAAGAGATAGTCTTAATTTTCTTTTCTTGTAATGAGTTTGGTATTAGAGTATTGCTGGTCTCATGAGTCAAGTTGGGAAGTCATCCCTCCTCTAATTTCTGAAGAAGAATGTGTACAATTGGTGTAATTTCTTGCGTCAGTGTTCGATAGAATTTAACCAGTAAAACTATCTCTGGAGTTGCATGTCTATGTACATGTATTTGAAGGTTTGGGGGAACAAATTCAGTTTAGTTTGTGTGTGTATGTGTTCAGATTTTCTATTTCATTTTGCCAGTTGGACCAGTTCTAGCTTTTATCAATATGTCTATTTAAACTAGGTTTTCAGATTTCTTAACATAAATATGTAATATTCACAAATCTTTTTAGTATCTGTAGAAATCTATAGCAATATCTCTTCTTTTATCCCTGATATTGATACTTTATGTTCTTTCTTTTGTGCACTACTTTCTCAAGTAAGTTTCCATGAGAAAAGTAAGGTGAAAAATATCCATTGAATGGAATGAATTGACTTATCTATGCACTAGAATGGCAGCAACTATGACCATCTTTGGGGCCATTGAGAAAATAGTCCCTACACTCATCTGCTGTACTGTTTAATTCTCTCATAGAAATTTGTTTGGTAAAGACTCCTCTAGGAATTACAATATTTTCCCTTAACACAGTCTACTTTTTATATAAAATGCAAAGATGCTGTAAGAGTTCAATTTATCCCATGCCATTTATAGTTTTGTCACATATATTACTCCAGATGCATTATGAGCTCAATAAGGTGGTATTTTTCTGTTTAAACATTTGTTACTTTTTAAAAACTAAGAGAATAAAAATATATTTTTTAATTTTCCCATGTATTTATAATTTCTGGTGTGTTTTATTCATTTCTAGGTATTAGCTTCCATCTTCTGTTACTTTCCTTTACCCAGAAGAACCTTGGCATTTCTTGTAGCACTAATTTAACAAATTCTTTCAATTTTTATTTACCTGAAATTGTCCTTATTTCACCTTGAATTTTTTAAGGAAATCATTGGTATATGTAAAATTTTGATTGACTGTTATTTTCTTTAAGCACTTTTTTAAAAAATGTCACATTTTCTTCTGGCTTCTTCTAATGAGAAATCAGTCATCATTTGTGTTTTTGTTTTCCTCATGTAATGTGTCATTTTTCTTTGCTGCTTTTCATATCTCCTCTGCATCTTTGGTTTTCAGCAGTTTTACTCTGATGTACTTAGTTGCGTTTTTCTTTATTCATTCTATTTGGTGTTTGCTGAGCATGATGGACTTATACTTTTGTGTTTTTTACCAAATTTTGGAAATTGAGTCATTACTTTCTCCAATGTTTTTTGTTCCATCCTTTCCTCCTTCTCTGGGGCTCAAATTATACATATGCTATGTCACTTGACATATCCCATGAGTCACTGAGGTTCTGTTCATTTCTTTAATCTTATGTCTCTTTGTTCTTTAGAATAGATAATTTCTTTGTTAGATATACAAATTCATTGATCCATTCTTCTGCTGTCTTCAATACATTGTTAAGTCCATCCAGTAAATTTTTCATCTTACAGATTCACTTTTAAGTTGTAGAATTATTTGATTATAGTTTGTAACTCTGCTTAAATTTCTCTAATCCCTCATTATGGCTTTAAATCTTTTTTAAGTTCTTGAAAATACATTTATGATACATATTTTAAAGTTCTTGTTTATTGATTACAATATCTGAGTTACCTTGAGTTGAGTCTGTATGTGTTTTTTTGTTTTGTTTTGTTTCTTGCTTTTTGAGTCACATTTTCCTATTCTTTACATGTATAATTTTTTATTATATCCAATATATTGTCTATGATATGTTATAGAGACTCTGGAATCCATTATCTTTCCTTGACATGTTGATTTTTGTTTTAGCAGACAGTTAACTTGGTTAGACTCAAACTTCAAACTCTGTCTTCCTAAAATGAATAGATAAAATCTCTGCTCATTCCTTTCAGGCTTTCTTTCAGCTGTAGTGTTTCAGAAGCAACTTTGACATGTCCTCTGGTTACAATCAAGTTCAAGGGTCAGACAAGGATTTGGAGGCTTCTTTTTCTTGTGACTACCTTCCTTCTGGGATTTCTCACCTCACATTCTAGCCATTCAGGGAGCCCTAACCTCCATTTCTTTGACTATATACCAGTAAGACTGTGGTTTTCTTCTTAAGGTCTTGGTCCCATGCAAGACACAATCAGTAGAATAAATCATATTCAGGGCATTTCTCTTTTTTCAAAGATCATTTACCCTACAGTTTCTGACTGTTTTTGGTCATTCTCTAGTACATTCAAATATTACTTTCTTGTATTGGTTTAGAGTTATAATTGTTATCTGCTGGAGGGTTAGTCTAATACAAACTACTTTGCTATTATTAGAAATCATTCGTACACTTTTTAGCCCTAACTGTCATGTGAAAAAGTTGAAAGGCATAGATCTCATTTTCATGGCTAAAAACATTATGCCTCACACACAGTAGAAATTCAGAAGATATTTGTTGAGTGAACTTAGGTCGTCCTACACAGTCTTTTAAATTTTTTTTCAACTTTCTGATTAAAAAAATAAGGGAGAGATTTTCTACCTTAAACTCCAGTTATACTTCTTACAATCTAATCCATTTCGTTTCTCTTGCCTGTATTATTTTAATAACCTCCAACTGTCATTCTTCCTCCAAAATCAGCTCGCTAATGAATCTTTCACAATGACTAATTTATGTCTCTAAAAACCACAATGATAATTTCCAATTTCACTTCAAATAATGTTATCTTTGGTGACCATCACCAGAATTTAAAACCCTGATTTTTAAACTTAGCAAGCCGTTTATTATCTTCCAAATGTTGATTCCAAATTAATTTTCACTCTTTTGTTCCCCCATACACCCTAAATTCAAGCCACACCATGCTAGTTCATTCAATATATACTGTTATCCGACCCACTCCACATCTTCCCTCATTATTTTCTACTTGCCAAGTATGCTAATCTTCTTTAGTTAAAAATAACATTTCCCCTGTACAGCCTTAGAATTAATCACACTAGGGACTGAATAGCACTTTTGAGCCATTATTATGCTCCTTTATCATATTTATCTTCTGTCTTATAGTTCAGCAAAATTATCTTCCCACCTTCACAAGTATTTTGTAGGAAGAAAGTATGTTTTATAATATTAATTTGTATTTCAAGTATAGGGCTAAGTCTATGGTACTGGTAAGCTTCAAAGCAGAACCAACCATACAACTGGACACCAGGTAGTACCATCCACAGAACAAAGTGTAAATATCCCTTCCCATTGCAGTTGGGAGAACTCATCTGGGTCTTCACATTGCATGCTCAGCAAATGTCTGCAGCATACAATTGAAACTACTTAAATCATATTTTAATAAAGTTGAAAGGGACATGATGACCTCCCTCTATGTCCCTCATCTATCATAGTCTCAGGTCCTACATATCTAATAGATAGTCTATGAATTATTACTGTGGTCTCTACCATCTCACGGTTTATCAAGTTCACAATTTGAAATATGAAAGTTGAACAGCAAAGTTTCATTGCTGGTTTTTCTCACTTTCATGCCAAAGATCAGTTTGGCTACCGAAAGAGCTATGTTTTCTCTCTGGGTTTTGTCCTACCTGTACACACAGTTCAGCACATTTTGCCAGCTGAAAATAACCTAGTGTTAAGAGGAATTTTGAAAGCACAAAAGGTGGGTCCATGGAAGAAACTGATGCTTCATTGGAAAGAAAAAACCACCCCCCTTCATCCTTCTGCCACCAACAGTAGATATTGAAAAAAAATAAAGTATCAAAATGCATTTTCTCAGTCTCCTTTGCAGTGAGAAGCGAACATGAACCTTGTTCTTTCCCATAGGATAAAGACCAATGACCCATCTTCCTAATAAGAGGGGAAAATGAAGCTGGTGTCCCTCTGCCCTATTATTTCATCACTGAAGATAGATATAATATCTGCAGTGGTAGCATCTACTTTGCAAACATAGGACAATACCAAACAAATTATACAAATGTCAGCTTTTACATGATTTAACTGTTGAACCAACTCCAGTGGCTGGTTAACTCTACACTTTTTTGTTATATGAGAAAATTAAAGCTCTATTTGCTTCATCGATCATATTCAGGTTTTCTGTCATGAAGCAATATAGATTTTGATAGTCATAAAAAAGACAAGAGATAACAAATGCTGGCATGGATGTGGAGAAAAGGGAACCCTTGTGCACTCTTGATGGGATTGTAAATTAGTGCAGTCTCTATGGAAAACAGTAAGGAGAATTTCCCCAAAAATTACAAATAGAACTACGATAACATCCAAAAAATTCCACTTCTGGGAATCTGGGAATATATCCAAAGGAAACAAAAACACTTACTTGAAAAAATATCTACATCCCCATGTTCACTGCAGCGTTATTTACAATAGCCAAGACATGGAAACAACCTAAGTGACCATAGATGATGAATGAATAAAGAAATTGTAGTATATATGCACAATAGAATATTAGTCAACCATTAAAAAATGAGGAAATCCTAGCATTTGTGACAACATGGATGGACGTTGAATATATTATGCTAAGTGAAATAAGTCAGAGAAATACAAATAATGTATGATCTTAAATATGAAATCTTAAAAAAAAAAAAAACTCATAGAAAAAAAGATCAGACTTGTGTTTACCAGAAGTGGAAGGTCAGGGGAGAGGGAAAATGGAGGAGGGAGGACAAAAGATATAAACTTCCAATTATAAAATCAGAAGTACGAGGGATGGAATGTAGAACATGATGACTATAGCTAACACTGCTATATGATATATAGAAAAGTTGTAAACAGAGTAAATCCTAAGAGTTTTCAGCACAAGAAGAATTTATTTTCTCTCTCTTTTCTTCTTTTTCTTTTTATTGTATCTCTATGAGAAGATGGATGGTAGCTGAACCTACTGTGGGAATCATTTCATAATGTGTGTAAATCAAACCATAATGCTGTACATCTTAAACTTATACAATGATTTATGTAAACTATGTTTCCATAAAACTGGGAAGAAACTCACAGAACTATGCATGAAAAGGTGAATTTAATGTATGTAAATCACACCTTAAATTTTTGCAAACTCTATTTCTAAATAAAATGTGGCCCACTAGTACATAAGTTGTATTGTGTCCCAAATACTGTCCTCGGCAGTTTAGTTTTTTCAGGTTTTATTTTTAAGTGATGGTAACACATCACACCTCCATTTTTTTTGGTTGAGCAAACCGAGACATAGGAAACACAGCGATACAGTGAGTGGTTAAGAGAATGGACTCGGATAACAAACACATCTAGGGTCCATCCCTGAACCCTGCCAGTTCTAATGTAAGTGATATTAAATATACTGCCTTTTTAAACTTTAGCTTCCTAACCTGGAAAGCAAGGATTAAAGAAGTCCTTATTCATAAAAGAAGGCAGTTTGGGGATTAAGTGAGATAGATATGTAAAGTGCTAAAGAGGGAAACATCCATTGAAACATTAATGTGAAAGAAAGATTATCCATTGTCATTACTTTTGCTATTATTATTTGACATATTTCATTACAACCACAAGTCACAGAGGTAGGAAGTGATGGAGTATTACTAATCAGAAAATGACAATTATCAATCAATCACTAATTGATGATACAGGATTCAAGCGTCTCTAAACCTTATACTTGTGTTTTTCTCTTCTCTATGTTAAGACTATTTAGATAGCTATAATTTCTTCAAGAAATCATAGGGATCCAATTTATACTCAGCTATGATATTTGATATTTCTATAACCATGTTTTTTGTGAGCTCAGAAAGTGGTGGAATGGCTCTTTAAAAGTATGCACATCAACGACATTGGGGGTGGGGAGGAGGTGGGAAGGTAGAAAAAGGGGGAAAAAAGTATGCATATTTTTTGGTGTGTTCTGATTTCTCCTCAAAAACTTTTTTTTAATAAATCACAGCAAGCCTAAACACATTAAAAATTACTCTTTGTGTACCTAAATGCATTAACAAGACACGTATATGCAAGTACACGCAGGCATAGATGTGAATATCCACCTCCCCCCAGGCCAACCGCTGTGTAGACGGTGATAATTGCTATGGATGTTCAGGCGAGGAATATACTATGTTCCATGAGAATACGATTCATCTGGTACCCGAGCCTATGATGCTGGCAGGCAGCAGACAGGACGATAGTGATGGCACATCTTCCTTTTCGTGTTTAAAAGGGGGAATGTGAGACAAGTGAAGCTGCCTACAAGTTTGCTATTAAACCTCTGAGGAACATACATTACAATACTTTATTTCACCCAGGATGAAAATAACCACCAAACTATAATTAACCACAATTTCAAATAACACGAGAAATCCTGTCAGTAATACCACAGCCAACATACACTAACAAGTGTTTTTAGTGAGAAAGCCTCCTGTGTAGTGCTTGTTAAATCAAGTGGAGCCTAAGAAGAGACACAGCTTCTCAGTAGAATATTCTGGAGTTCTTTGAATTAAATATGTGGGCATCTCTTTTCCCTTAGATTTCTAAAAAGATGATTCATAGAGGAATACATTAAGTTATATCAATAAATAGTGATGCTTCCTCTGACCAATTAAAGTGCCATCTGTTTAGCTTCTTTAGAAAACTACCCAAAAGAAGTCACCTCACAGTTGATTTAAGCCATCATGGGGGCTTTACACCAAAAAGAAACCACAAGTTCTTTTCTTATGATTTAAGAAATACTTTCAGTGTGAAAGTCAAACTTCATAAAGGCAGAATTGATGACATGGCACTTTTGAGAAACTGATTTCTAAAAGATCTCTAAGCTCTAGTCCCTAGAGAAAAGCCTTAACTTAGTTTTATATCTGCTGAAAAGAAATGGAATGAAAATCTTAATACAAGTCATGAAACTGACCTGACTTATATGAAGAAGAAAGGTTGCCTGACAGAAGCTTATAAGAACAGTTGGAAGGAAAAGAGTGGCGCCTGACTGAGCAATGTCAAGAATGGGTTTACATTCTAACTGCTACATAAGCCCTACGACCTTGGGAAAGCCCCTTAGCTTCCAGGAAGCTTGTGTTAAATACAGATGACTGCGTATTTCCTGAGATCATGGAAGGTTTGAATGAGATTCCTTAGCACACAGCCTGGCCCACAGTATTGGCTCAAAAACGGTAACTCTTATTATGAGTACAATTAAATGAAAACCAATGGAAAACTATTCATTTATTCATACAAACCTGTTAGGAAACGTAGATTGCCAAAATATACAAGACCGGAAATAAACTGTAATTCTTAGTAAAGATTGCCCAGGCTGTCTGTGTAAATATAATTAAGTTTATTTTTATGCATGGACTGATTCCCTTCTTGAGAATATCTCACATGCATTGGGAATAGATTGGCCTTTATTATTGTCCATTGTTGACAGTTTTAGTAGGTTTATACTCTTTCTCTATGAACATCAACAAATATTGAAAAAACAATTTCACAAGAGAAGCATTGCTCTTTTTCTTAGTTTACAATTACTGTTATCACAGAGTGAAACTTAATTCTGAAGAGAGCCTGAAAAAAAAAGTAATCACAAAAATAGCTACTATGTATTTAGTGTTTATTGAGCAAATATTCTATCATTTTATAGTACAAAGCCCTATGAATGCGCATTATAAATGAGCTCTTTATAGATGGAGAACCCAAGACATAGATGAGTTAAATGGTTTCCCAAAGTCATATGACTGTTGGAAAACACAGAATTCAGTTGGCTCCATGATGCCACTCTGAAAATAGTTTTGCTGAAATAAACTATAATGGTGGCATCTTATCCCTATTCTTCATGCTCTCCTTTCAAACCTGGTCAGCGTGTGGGGAGGAGCTGGGCACGCTTGCCTCACCCTCCCCAGTTGCAAGCAACACAACGAACTCATCTGCCAGGGCCATGTCTCACGAGATCTGAAGTTGCCCTGTTGCCTGTGACAGCATGGGTTACTTTGCCAGATTCTGAGGGAAGTGCAAGGACGGCCACTTGCATCAGAACTCGAGCAATCCAATCTAGGAAGTTTGATCAGGAGTAAAGCACACATGCTGGTCTCCAACTGTCTGACTCCTGCTGCTGTCTTTCAAGTGTTTCCAAACGTGAATGGGAAAAAGGAGGTACAATTAACCACTTCAGGACCCCAGTGTGAACATGTTTGGTGAACATGTTTCGTGAGGTAGTCGGAGGAGAAACTTCTTGGTTCAAATGAGATTCTGTAATTTCCGTTAGTCCTTTACAATGTTAAAGCCCTCTGCCCTCAGAAATAGAGAGCCTATCATGTACTATCCCATCCATCTCACAAGAATTATTGTAGAAATCAAGAAAACAGTACCACAGTCTGTGTAATTCTGGGAGATCTGAAAAGGTACTAGCCAACAACAGTGTTATTCACTGGATAGGAATAAAAAAAACAAAACAAAACAAAAAAAAACACTGAAAGATGAGAAAAACTTAATGAAAGGTGCTCTTGGTGCCTGTTGTAAAATGAGCAACTGTGATATCAAGCCCAGCCTGCCTACTGAATTTGCAGAGTGACACTGGGCAACTTAACGTCTTGGATGCTGAATTTCTTTTCCTCAAAATTCACAGTAACACCG
Source organism: Rhinolophus sinicus (assembly GCF_057876585.1). Taxonomy (NCBI): domain Eukaryota; kingdom Metazoa; phylum Chordata; class Mammalia; order Chiroptera; family Rhinolophidae; genus Rhinolophus; species Rhinolophus sinicus. The sequence goes on along the minus strand of NC_142508.1, from coordinate 58,855,811 downwards.
TCTATATCTTAAAATTGTACTAACTATTATTACTTGAAAATGTGATGATTCCTATCTAGTGAAGCCAACAGAGCAGATGACTGACACAGAGAAGAGTTTGTTACTCACTGTTCCCAAGAGGCGCATCATGCCACGTCACAGGGGGCCACACGGGAAGCCCAGGGTCAGACAGGAGGCAGAGGGAACCCTGGGAAAATGTGGGCAGGAGCCTTTATTGTAGTTGCTGCAGGAAGGAACAGGCAAAGCAGGGTAAGCAGGCTCGGGATTGGCTCCTTTGAATCATATCAGTGGGATCTGAAGCACAGGGACTGCCCTGGTTGTCGGGTACCTGGCCCTGGGGTGATGTGGGCAGGTGGATAGTGGCCCAGAGTGTGTGAGCCCCGTGAGACTCCAATAAAAGCAGGCAGTTGGGGTGTGGGCTCTGGATTGGCTATTGCTCATGAAAGGCATGCTCCCAGGGAAGTCTTTTACTCTCTCTAAAAACTGGCTCATCCCGTGAGGGTCAGTCTTACCAGGGTCAGCAAGGCCCCAGAGGTCAAAGCATCAGGTGAATCCACTCCATTCTTCAATTATTGTTGCCTTCTCCATTTTAAGTAAAAATATGTCCCAGTGAAAGGAGATAAATATGTAGATATGTTAAGTAATAACTCAACACTTCAAAGGAAAACAAGTCATAGTATTGTTTAAAATTTATAAACATCATCTTTATAAATATTGGTGTCTTCATATTATGCTTTCTATGTTTCCTTTCCCTAAAAGAGATATGCTGACTTTGTGCTATCAATACAAAGACTTCCTCTTATCTATTAATATAATCTATCATGGTCATATATTTGGGGTTTTTTGCCCAATAGTTCTTCTTATAATTAATTTCAAACGAGAGAGAGAGAGAGAGAGGATATTATGTGCTCAGGCAGTATCGTATGCTGGGTACTAACGATCTGGTTCCACGAGGACTCCACACCCCTAGACTCTCTCAGTCTAATGTACAAAGCAGGAGGCTTGGTTTCTTTGGCCACAGACCAGCAAACACATTAGACAGAAGACATCTATAGACTTTGGGGTCTATATAGTCTGGATAGAAAGAACTTAAAAAGCTTAGTCATCTGTTGGATGTTTTGTCTATTTGACTCCAGAACACTGAGTACTTGAAACATGACATTCTTTGATAAAATGTTCACTATAATTATACGCACCACTTCCTAGTAACTAAATGTCAAGATGGATAAGGGGGCCTTTAATTTTCTATCTAGAAAAGCACTTGAGAACAGTAGGGCTGCAGCATTGTAAGACGCTGATAACTTATTAGAAGATCCTTATGCTGTTGATTCTTTCAGTGCAAAATAACATGAACCTTTAATGATGAAGGAAATAAAACAAGGTTGAGTTATTTTGACATTATTGCCAGCTTTTCTTGGTAAATAAGTATTAAAAAAAACAAAACCCACAAAACCTAAAGCCATTAATTTTCCTCTATAAATGTACAAGATGACAATAGAATTAGATTTTACTTTACCTATTAGATTTGTTTCTCTAATACATGTAAAGATAATTTTATTATATAAATGTCTAACCACTATGCTATACACCTGAAACTAATATAAAATAATACTGAATGTCAACTGTAACTGAAAAAAAATAATTTTAAAAAATTCATTCTACTAGTGATTTTCAGTATGATTTAGAAATACAGTCTCTAATAAATAAGTCCAATCTGAATAATGAACAAAATTCACCCTTCAAAACTCTGACATTCATTTATTATAGCATGAACTAATAAATGAATGTCATTCATTTTCCCATAAAAGGCAAAAATGTGCTAAAAATCTAAATGCACACAATAAGTATGTACTCACTATGAAACAAATCGTCGGTGCTGCCCATGTTTGTTATTGATCTAGCTGTTTGCCAGAAAATGTCAGATGACAAGTGGCTCAATCAAACTTGGAAGTTATGTGTCAATCATCTGGCTTTGGTGTTAGCTGATTGACCACATATTTAATAACACATGGATCATGCAGAACTTGGGACCTAATGAAGTAACTATTTATGTGGATAATCTATTGAGAAAAATGTGAAGTTTCTTTTTGTCATTTAAGGTTGCCAATTCCTTTAGAGAGATACTATAGTGAAGCTTTTCATGCTCATGGTGACGAAGAATAACTATTTTTCTTTCTCTTTATATTTCACGGTCTAACTGATCCTAGAATAACTTTAGCACATTTCAAGTGTCAACTTTGGAAACCGGAATTACTCAAAGTTGTGGGGACCCATTTGAAACCCCAGAGTTGGTATAAAGATTATTTTAAGCTGAAGACATTTGAAATTCAACATATGGAGAAAGAAGACATTTTGGAGCTTCCTTTATCTGACTGAAAACAGCAACTTTTGAGAAATGAAGGCTGCCTTAAATTCCCTCTTCAGGGCAGCTTCTACTTCAAGGAGAGAAACCAAGAGTAAACCTACCATAAATGCCCTTTCTGGGAGAGTTTTATGACCCACTGTAAAAAAAATGAAAAGCCCACTCAAACCTGTATGGAGAAACATTATCCCAAACTTTCTTACAGTAGCCCCTCCTTATCTATTGGGTATACGTTCCAAGACCCCCCGTGGATACCTGAAACCATGGACAGTACCAAACCCTATATATACTATGTTTTTTTCCTATACATACATAACTTTTAACTTACAGGAAGCACTTTACAGCTTTTATTTAGCACATCCAAATTTCAGCGTCACTATTCCTGCCTTTGGGGCCATTATTAAGTAAAATAAGGGTGACGTGAACACAAGTCCTGCAATACCCCGACAGTCAATCTGATAATCAGATGGCTACTAAGTGACTAACGGAGCACAGTGTGCAGTGTGGAGATGCTGGCCAAAGACATAATTCACGTCCCGGGAGGGACGGAGGGGCACAGTGTGAGAGTTCATTACGATACTCAGTACAGTGCACAATTTAAAACATGAATTGTGTATTGCTGGAATTTTCCATTTCGTATGTTTGAACCACAGTTGACCAAAGGTAACTAAAAGTGCAGAAAGTGAAACCGTGGGTAAGGGAGGACTACTTGTACCTCCTGTTTGTTCTCCTAAAAATCCATTTGTCTTTCCTAAGGACACCTATTTATTTCTTCCCGTAGAAGCCATTTCGCTCCCCTTTCCTTTACCCTGCTAAGTTTGGTATATAAGCCTTTCACTCGAACCGTTTAACCAGCCAGCCATTTCTGTTGCTGTCTCGTGTGCAGATAAATAAACCTTTTATCTGTCATTGTTTGTCAATTTAATTTATACACCCCAGTCACTGAACCTAAGAGCGAAAAGGAAAACAATTTTGCTCCTTGACAAAACAATCATGTTAAGGCAGATCATTATGGAATTCTTGGAATGTGCTGTTGTGGAGATGGGAAGAGGGTATGGAATTGAAAGGACATCAGAGAAGTGCTATCATGATCGATCTCAATACATCTACAAAACTGCTGGGGAGTCTCATTCTCAGAAACAAGCTTGAGACTGACCCAGGATCCGCTTCTCAAGGTATTGTGGCTGCTTACACTTCATTTTTAATTCCTTTTGTTTTTCTTTGGTAGATGATATTGATCCAAAAGTTTGACACTAAAAATGTTCAGAATTTGAACTATGAAAGTGGTTTTCCCTTAGGTACTTATTCTCCAGATGTGTATTCTGCAGAATGAATACCCCTATGTTCAATTTTAAAATAAAAGTATTTTCACCCTCTTCCCTTCTCCTTCCCACACAGAGATTTTCTGGTATTTAAAGTGCAGCTAACAACTTTTTCACTCTCTTGGAATTTTCAGTGGCATCTGCATGAAAATTAAGAAATACTTTGGGAAAGTAATTTAATTTTGCAAATGCAAAGCTAATCTCTGCTCATCATTGAAGCAGTAAAACATAAGAGATTTCTATAAGAAAAAAATCTCAATTTAAAAAACCTTTCAGAAGTAAATTATAATGAAGTAAACAATCTCAGAAGCAATACCTCAATGGATGAACATCCCAATTACACATTTATATAGCCAGGAATTTAAAGCCACAGATGCCACTTGTCCAACTGACCAGACGGCAGTGACTTTTCCTACTTCTTAGCGTTTTTTGTCCTTCCAAGACTTCTGGCTCCTGGCAGAAGACAAAAGCATCAAGTTGAGCAAATTAAATAAGAAAAAAGGGAGAACATTTAGCTTTTGAAGAAATATGTGTGGCATTTACACACTTTCATCCTTCAGAAGATGGTTCTATTCCCAGCCTCTTAAAAAGAGCTCTGCACCATCTGGCTCTTAGGAACAGTAGTTCATACACCTTCACTTTCTTCAGTGGAGAAAGGTCTCGCTCTCCAAGATTGAGCAAACAAATTGACTTCAGCATGATGATATAGCTGAAGCAGCTTTTCTGTATTATTCGGCAATTTTTCTTTGTGAAATTGTTTTGCAAATGCATATTTCCCAATTTAGACTATAAGTATTTGGAAATGATTTTTTTCTCTTTTCTGTACTAGATCTAAAAATCTCAGCAGTGTCCTAGCATTAATAAGGTTAAGCAGTCAAACAAGAAAAATGATCAGCATTAGTGGAGCTTATCCACCACATATGTTGATTTTTATCTATCAGAATCACGTCAGTGATAAGCTTTTAATTGCAATAGCTTTTTAAACTATTTTCTTCAATAAATAAATTATGCAAGAAATTTTTTTTAAGTTGCTTTGGAGCTTAGCAGTGGAATGCCTATTCTTATACTACTGAAACTTAGTTTTAATTTATAGTCATTTAAAATAGTACTTTGAAAAGAGACTCTTGTGTTCTCTCCATAGTGTCTGTGATGTTTCAGAACCATATTCAACATTTAAATGGTCAAGCTTTGTATAAAAATAAAAATAATAATTAAAAAGAAAGTTAAATTCATTTCAATTAACTGATTCCTGGTCGATGTTTCTTGGATTGGGATTCTGCTAGATACTAAACCATATGGACACAGATTAAACAAACTCACACTTCCTTCATGCTTTAGCTTTTCCTTTATTCTTTCTTTTCTGACAATGACCATCACATCCCTTCTCTCCATGATTCCGAAACCTTTACTTATTTCAAGGTCTTATTTAATAACCTATAGTTCTCACAAAGCCTAGACTATTAAATACAAATATTAATCATGTTTCTCCTTTTCTAATATCCAAAATTAACTCCCCACCCAAATAATTACACATTTTGGTTATACAGCTATATATTATTTTGAAACTGTTTTCAGCATTAATTTTGTCCTTTAAGAATGTTAACTCTTTAAGAAGGTAAGCTAATTCTATTACATCTTTTATAAACTCAAAAATGCATGAATACATTCATTTAATAAATCAGTGGTGATGCTGCCCTTTTCTCCCACCACCCATCCCTTTTAATGACCATATATTAAGTTTTCTTCATGTGTTATGCAATGTGAGATCTGATTTTAAGTGTCATGTATGTCAGAGCAATTTTATATTCTTGGAATAAATAAAGTAAAAATTGAAAGGATACAGGAAGAAACAAACCTATTAATTTTGTGAGCTATTAAAGCAATATATTCAGAAACTTTTGAGATATGTAGATAAAACATAAGCAACAATAACACTTGAATAACATGACTTCCAAACCTGGAATTTCATACATTAACCCAAAATGCACATTTATCAGACACATTTCTTTTAATGACCATGTAGAGATCACAAAAGAATTCTCAACAATTTAAAAAAACTGACATTTATAAAGACTGTATTAACAGATCACACTGCAATAAAATTTGAAATCACTGATAAAACATAGCTTTAAAATCCCATGTGTTCCGGGAAATAAAACTTCTTTTTCATCTGTCAATAAATTTAAAACTTTAGATAAAATGGCTAATATTCTTAATTTAAAAAATGAACATTCAAAATTGACCCAAGAAGTAGAAAACTTGACCAGATCATGGAAAAATCAAAACAGTGATAAATATTCTTTCCCAAAGTCTCCTCACTGAAGTAGTCCTACAGATTAATTTTAACAAACTTTCAAAATCCACATAATGATATAAAATCTCTCCTGATCATTTTTTTTTTTTTAATGGTAAAGACACCACTAGAGTCAGCAATTTACCAATTTACATTTGAGCCTAGAGTTGAAAGACATGAAGATTTTGAGATTCTACTTCCCAAAAAAAAAAAAAAGCCAGTTTGTTTATTTTTAGGAATGATATACACCAATTAATTTTAACACAGCTACCCAAGATGGTCAATTAACATGCAACATTTTTCAAAAATAAAGAATTTATTTCATTGGAGACAACAGCATACCATGGAAGTTTGGTTGTCTTTTCCTACTAAAGAACCAACACATTTTAACTAATAGAAAACTTCATCCTGAACACCACCAGCAAAAATAAATGAGAAAATGTAATTTAAAAAAAAATTACAGCGGCAAAATTAATTTAAAAATATTGAGAAAACAACTAGCATTGTGTAAGATATTTATGAAGTACATTCTGAAACTTTATTAAAGGATATAAAAGATACCTTAATAAATGTAGCTATTCCATGTTTATGTGGTAAGATTTTACTATATATATATAAATATATATATATATATATATATATATAATATTATCTTTATTATATATAAAGATAATATGTGGGTTAATTCAGAAAATCCAGTTAATCTAAAATTGAATGTAATTCCAAATAAAATCCAATCGCATTTGGGAGGAACTTGACACTGTTAGTATACTTGACACTGAAGAATAATTGTACCAGTAAAGGTAAGAAGTAGCTTAAAAATATCAAAATCAAACTAAAAAAGAGAACTCATAATGCCATAGTAATTAAAACAGCGTACATTTGGCACAAGAATAAAAATAATAGATCAGTGGAACTGAACAGAGGGCTTAGTTTACGACTACTTACTATGTGACAAATAGTGCAGAAAATGAGTCCATAATTTTGTGAAAAATTAAATCCCTCCTCACACAATAGGCAAAAATATATTTCAGGTAGATTAAACCTATTAATGTGAAAAGTGAAACTCTACAAGATTAGAACAAACAGGATAAAAAGTTGATGATGTTAGGGGTCATAAAAGATTTCTTAAGTAAGTCTGAAGAAAAAGAACTGTGAAGTATTAAAAGGAAAGACTCACAGATTTGAGTATCTTAAAATTAGCAACATTTTACAATGAACAATGACATAAACACAATCAAATTAAAATAGCAGGCCTTGGGAAGACATTTGTAAAATGTATAATAAGAATTATATTACATAAAAATGTCTTAAAAATCAACAACAACAACAAACTACAACAAGATGGGCAAAGAATGTGAATACAAATTTCACAGAACAATGAAAAAAACAACACAAGTGGCAAATAAGCATAGAAAGAAACGTTAAAAACTCCAGTAATAATCCACAAAAAGAAGATATTAAAACACATATCCTGCAACATATTTTTAAATAACCCTTAGTATACAACTATGTGCATTTCACCCTTATTTTTAATGGCTGGAAATTGGAGACAGATGAAATGTCCTTCAAAGTGAAATGCAGAAATGAAATTTATCAAATTCATAAAGCAAAATAACGTATAAGAGTAAAAGCAATAAAATAAATCTACATTTGTTAGATATAGATAGATATAGATAGATCTCAGACACATAATCTTGAGTAGAGCAAGCAAGATTCAAAATGAGACCTAAACTAAAATACAATTTATGTACATTTTCTAAGCCACACAATATAATATATACATACTAGAAGAATACTAGACCATAAATTGGGGCACAAGGCAAGGAGAAAAGAATGGAATTGGCAATAAGAGTACATGTATCAAACACAGGAATATATTTTTTAAAAGGCTTAAACCAATAATGATACATTTATTCTAATTGAGGAGCATGGTGAATTAAAACAATCCAATTGTGTGTACTGATATCCTGCACAAAGAAAATAATTTAAAGAACAAACCAAAGGCTATGTTTGAGTAGAAAATGTTAAGTATAGGAGAATGCGGTAGAGAAATCTACTGTTCAGAATGAGAGGAGAGCATCATGACAAAAAGGCAAGTAGACATAAAGAAATCAAGTCCCTAAACTCATAAGAGGAAACTAAAAATAGTAATATGACTCTATTAGACTGCTGGGTATAAAGGAGTTAGGTGTGTAATTGAGCTAAATCATTACCTACTTGAGTTAATTTTCTATTACTACTGTAACGAATTACCAAGAACTTAGTGAATTAAAGCAACACAAATTTATTATCTTACAGCTCTGTAGGTCAGAATCTCCAAATGAGTTTCACTGGGTTAAAATCAAGGTGCAGGCAGGGCTGTGTTCCTTTTGGAAGGCTGTAGAGGAGAATTCATTTATTTGCCTTGTCTAGCTTTTAAAGGCTGATCTTCCTTGGCTTATGAGTCCCCTTTCTTCCATCCTCAAAGACTGTGATGTTGCATCTTTCTATTGGAGCAAGAAGTTCAGCACTTCTCACTGAAGTGCCCACGAGCTTGAATGTTAAGGACCATAAAGGAATGATAGATGAGACTATACTGACCTGACCTCCCTACCCATCTTATACAAACTGAGTTACTTTTGAAATTGTCTACTAGTCCCCAGCTCAATTTTTAAACAACACATGCCGGGCGACAGAGACCTGGCATTTGGCAGAGAATCAGCTCTGAGCTCTGGGTACCTAGACCAGTACAGCAGGAACTGGGGCAAAGGTTCAGCGGATAAAGGTATCCCCCAGCAGTAATGCAGCAAAAGATTTCTGATTAGTGGTGTTACTTTTAAGGTACTATTTAGTTTTTGCAGAAATGATAGCCTTGCCTAACGTGTTTTAAATTCTGTCTATATAGTTTACTGTTTGCACATACTCTACTCTGGAGTACCACCTTCTCTCTTTTTCTGGAAAATGCCTTTTTCCTGGCATTTAGCAAACGTTGCTTGAGCGGATTTTTTTAAGTGATGCTAATAAATTGGAGCAGTGATCACAACGAAGCATGGTGAAGTGAGATAGTGCTATAAGTGAAAAAAGAAATATGACAACCTGGTAAACACTACCTTGACTAAGAGATAACGTTACTATTACCAGTGATCATTCTTGTTGATATCACGTACTCCCTGATAATTTCACCTCTGTGATATTTTCCCCAAGCTCATAACCCCAGACTAATCATGAGAAAATATGCAATCCAAATTGAGTGACATTCTACAAAATGCCTGACCCGTACTCTTCAAAATGTCAAGGTCGTGAAAAGCATGGAAACAATGAGAAACTGTAACCGATCACAGGAGATTAAGGAAACAACACAACTAAATGTAATGTGATATTCTGGTTGGGATTTTGGGACAGTAATTAGTGGAAAAACAGGTGGAATTCAAATAAAGTCCAGAATTTAGTTAATAATATTGTGCCAAAGTCAGTTCCTCAGTCTTGACAAATGTGCTTTGGTAATATGCTAACACTAAGGGAAATTGGGTGAGAGATATATGGAAACTTTATTCCGCTCTATTTTCAACTTTTCTGTGAATTTAAAATTACTCCAAAATAAAATACTTATTTTTATAAAGTGAAATCTGATTGTATGACAAATGAATATGGCCAACTATTGTGAGAAAGGATCTAGGGTTCTTAAAACTAAAAAAAAAAAAAAAAGGAAAGGAAAGAAAGGAGGGAGGGAGGGAGATGGAGAGGGAAGGGAGGATGGACGGATGTGGTATGGCCAATATCAGTCAACAACAACCACAACCCCTACATTTTTTGAGGGGTTATTGCACTAAGTGGGGTTATTGTTCTAAGTGCTTTACATACATTATTTACTCATCACTTCAGATCCAGGTGACAGATAGTACCAGCACCAACATTTTAGAGAAGCAGTGATTACTAAGAGGTTAGCTACTCTACCCAAGATCATCCTGCTTGGAGGGACGGAGATTCAAATCCAGAGATCTGTCCATAAAATTCACCCTCTTAGGCACTAAACTTGAACATTCCATGACCTCTTTCATTGTTTTCTGTCATTTTACACAAAAGCACATTCCAGTGAGTTGAGTAAGGACTCAACTATGCCACCCAATACATGGTCTTTGCTGAACAACTTAACAGAAAGACATAATGAGGATTGTTCTCTATTTCCATGAGACAAGAAGAAATAAGTAAGGTGCACATGGGCAGAAGTTAAACGACACAATTCTCATCTGGCAAGAAGAGAACCACTAAACTCACTTTTAAATAATCATTTGCCTACTTTTTCATGATGAGCTGACCATCAACTGATCAATTACACCTGTACAGTGTAATTATCATGCTTGATCTTTGCTTTGTCTCCATCCACTAGAATGCAACTAGAAGTTACATTCTAGTGGTTGGAGGGTAATGCTTTTTGCTTAGAATAGTTCCTAGTTATTAGTAGATATGAAAAAAAAAAAAAAATATCCCTAGAAAGAAAGAAGAAAGAAAAGAAAGGCGGGAAGGGGGAAAAGAGGGAGGGAGGGATGGAGGGAGGAAGGGAGGGCAGGAGAGAGGGAAGGAGGGAGGAAGGAAGAAAGGGAAAGGAGAAACAACTCTGACTTCAGCCATTTTGATGTCACCATAAAGGGAAATAAGTTGGGATGATGTTTGTACTATTTTCTTGATTTCCCTAACTTCAAGTCTATATTAAGTAAGGGAACAGATTTTAAGGAAAGCTGGAAAAACACCCCCTTTCTACCAGCTGGATTATCTTTTTTTTTTTTTTTTCATCCATAGAAACATTGATACCAGTTTGTAACTGCTATTAGAATACAGAGGATAAAACCATGAAAAGCAGTCGTTTCAGCTGAAGAACAGCAACGTGCTCTTCTCTTCCTGAACTTATAAAGGACTTCATGGCCCAAATCAACCAGCATTCTTCCAGAAGGAGAAAACATTTTTTAACTATTTTCTTGTTAGTCGGTTGGTGACAAACAAGGCTGTGTTGCCAAAATTTCTACTTGTTTCTGTGTTCCTCTTTGGTGGGTAAAACGTTGATTTATTACTCAAGCAAAATCTTTTGAGAGTTTTATCTTTTATGCGGTCATGAAAGCTCTGTAATCAGTTCTGCATTTTTTATCAGACTTAAGGACCTTTCATGGATTCCATTTACGGTAAATGTGGACAATATCAAAAGAAGCCAATTTTAATAAAAGTTTCCCTCCGAAAAGATATCAGAAGCTTCCTCCTTCTGCTGTGATAAACACTTCCAGGTGGTGTTTGATGGACAATAAGAATCCCGTGCATCTGGCACTCACAGCAGAGTTTAGAATTAGAATTTCAGATCATGCTGGCAAGCCCAAGTAATTCTTTAATTCTTCAGATGGAACACAATTTTCTCAATCTTACACAGCATTCTGATTTTAATTAAAATGTACCATACGACATAGAAATATTATATCAACTTGCAAATCCGTATTTGACGGAAGTTGGGTTGGGGCATCAAAGTCCACTAAATAATTATTTGTATTATACTTCATCCAATGAATCAAACATTCCCAGAGAAACCATAACAGTTTCTCACAGAGTTTACGGGAGCTGAGCATGCCAAAAGGAAGCAGTATTGTTCTAAGCAGATGGAAGCAGTCTTTGTTTTTGTAGAAACGCTTTAAAACTAAATAGAGATCTGCTTCTTGAGTGACTAGGTTTCCCCCAAACTTTCTTCTAGTCAAATGCTGTAAACAGCATTTTCAGGAATAGCAACTCAGGAAAGGAAACACCTAACTTAAGACCAGATGGGTACTCATTGCTTCAAATGGATGAGTGAATTTCAAACTTCAATGTCAAAAAGGGGAGATGGGTGGTATGAGGTGTTAGTCACAAGCTTCTGAAATGTTGCCCATATATCAGTAAAAGCTTCATCTAATTTAAGAGAAGTGTCATGGATAACAACAGGACTTCTATCCAGACCCTCCTACATTCATGAAGAAGAAAATGAGACCGAGAATTTGTCCTCAGTGCCTGGACTACAGAAACCTGAGACCTCCTGAAAAGTGAAGATGAAGCTTAGTACCTCTAGATACATTTCAGTATTGGATTTTTAAATGCTCCAAAGCAATTTGTATTCAGGCTTAGAATAGAGAACGGCCTCATGAGCTTCTTGCTCAGAAAAGGTGCATATTTTGAGCTCTCAGACAAATACAAGAAATTCTCTCCTTTGGGTGTATAAAAATGTATTAAAGACACTCACATCTCTAGTAGAAGAATTTTACCAAGTGACAGAAACATCTCCAAACTGGAGCTTCCATGCGCTTTGTTCTTTTCTGAAGTCTTGGATGAATTACAGCCTGTGTAACCAGACGATTGTATAAATCTTCAACAGAACCACCTCTGGAGTTGGACCCAGTACTATGACCACAGATTTCTTTTGGTTTTATCATTGTGCAAAAGTTTTCGATTTTGCTTCTAAACTATTCTTCAATAAAGCAACTCTGTCTATCCTATATTCTACATGCCCTTGAACTCAAGCTACAGTAAGGCAAAATATGAGAATAATTGCAATAGGTAGCATATTATTTCCAATTAGTTACTAGCCTACATCCCTGACCATTGTCATGTGACTTAATGCTTCTTAGTCAGAGGAATAGATTTCTTTGCTCCATAAATGACAGACTTGATCATGTGACCTGTATTAGCCAAATGAATGGAATGGAAATAGTACACACCACATCCAATTAGAAGGCCTAAGGCCTACTGTCATTGCTCCTTTGTCCATTGATACTTTTTCCCTCAGTACGTGTCCCAAATAGTGGCGGCTCCTTTAGCCTTGATACTGGCTAGATAAAGATATACAAAGCAAGAGCACAGCTAAGCTGCAGACACTGCAGCTAAAATGCAATAGGAACAAGAAATATTCATCTTTGTTTTTCCAAATTACTGCTATTTTATTATGAAACTGAAACCTTAGCCAAACAGATACGTAATACTGTTTCTTAAAATTTCATTATCAATTGATAGATATTGAGTTGCTAGTATGTGCTCACATTGTGCTGAAGGCATGCACAAACGTAACTGTATTGTCATAGTTTGTATCATTTAGAATTCAGAATTCTGAGATTGCAAACTCAGTAACTTTCAATCTATAACCCTAGTTTTTCACTTAAAAAAAAATAGCATTGTGGTGCAGTTTGGGACTCTGATGTGGTTCCTTCTTCAGCCACAATGTGCCCTTTGTACATCTCTCTGAAGGCACCCTAGATTTTCATACTTTGTGAGTATTGTTCTCACATCCAGAAGGGCCCTATCTCCCAGGCTACTCTTCATTTCCACCTGCACAAATTCACTGTCACAGGTTTGGATCAAATGCCACGTTCCACTTAAACTCTCTGATACTTCCTGGGGAGTCAATGTCACCATCTCCTCTGCTTTCACGCTATTTATCTTTTTACTTCAGAAGACACTGGAATGTAAGCTCCTTGAGGTCAGGGTCTTCGCTGTTTTGTTCATTCCTCTTTCCCCAATGCCCACAACAGTACATGGCCAAGAGCAAGTGCTCAGTACATGCTGTGGGCGAGTGAAGTCTAGCCCTTCCCACAAACTAATCTGCATTTCTGACTATAACTCACCATGGAATAAACACTGAGAAGAAAAATTCTATATTTTATATTTTGATCAACTTTTGATAACCAGAGCACCTCACATGGTTACTGGAACATAAAAAAATGTTTACTACTGAATGTGAAGTTAACAACAACAAAAAAATCTACAATATGATCACTCTTTGTATCAAAATGCTTTTTTAATGGCTAATTTTCATGACTATCTTACCAATTCAGTTGTCTGATACCCAACTGGCCTATAATATGCATTAGAAGAATATTAAAAGATCACAGATCATTTGTGAGATAGTCATTTTAGATAGATACATCTAGTGAATCCAAGAAATGACTATCTGTTATTACTAAATTTTTCTAGCTTTATTACACTGGTTATCCCCAGCATTCTTTAAATGCTGAATATCTGGTTACATCCAAAATTATCACAACATGATGTTGGCCGCTCTTCCATGTCTCTCACTTTTTGCATTAGGCTTTCCTGAGCTGATTCACAAGGAAAAGTTCTATAACATTGCATTGGTATGACTGGATACTAAACATGAGAAAGCTACAACCTCAACTGATGACAAAGAACATGGATTTTCCCACTCTGGTGTCTGTGTACACCTTTGTCCTCTATTTGAGACAAGTAAAGATTCAGAGCCCCTAATCCAGCAAATACTATCACAACCTACATAAGAGGCAATGAACTGTTAACCTTTCAACTTGGTCACTCTTAATTTGATTCATTTCTTCAACAAGTCGTCACTGTGTGTTTACTACAGAGGTTGGCTGCAGGGCAAACCCAGAGAAAAGAAAGGTTTGGTTTGTACTTGGCTAGTGTTTTAAGTTCAAATACTTAATCAGCTGGCACAGTTTAAAAATCAACTTTTTTTTGTATAAAAGACAAATTTATGGTGTCTCTTGAGAAACAGATGTAACCATACTGGGACTGTGCTTCTGGAATGGAGAGGTGGCTGTTTCTTCTCCAGATGAAGCATATGATCTTACTTTGCTGCAGTCCTGGACACCTTCTGGTGTCTGATACCAGATACACATTCAAGCTACATAACCATGTAAACATATGAGTTTGTAATACCCCACTTCCTATGTCCCCAACACTGTCAAAGTGCCCAATCTACAGTGAGGAGAGGTATTTATGAATACACAGAGCCATCCTTATCTATAGCACAGTGGTTCTCAAACTATAGTCTGTGGGGTCTGCACAATCCTGCCATGGCATCCTGAGGTTAAAACTATTGTCATAATAAATATGTTAACTGACTTTTCACTATGTTGATATTTGCATTGATAGTGTAAAAACAATGGTGATAAAACTGCTGGAGTTCAAGCACCAATCAAGGCAGTGGCACTGAACAATAGTAACAGTCATTACATTTTTCAATGCCACACACTTGAAGTAAAATAAAAGAAATCCAGCTTCACTTAAGAATGGCATTGGTGAAGCAATACATTTTATTTATTAAAATTAAGTTTTATTGAATCTTGATGCTTGAGTATCCAATTCTTTAATAATTCTGTGAAACAGTAAGAATTGCATATAAAACACTTGTGTTGCAAGCCCAAGTATGATAACTGTCTCAAGGATAGCACCTGTGTGACTTCTAGTCAAGATGACAGAGAAGGTAAATGCTGTGCTAACCTCCTCCCAGGACCACATCAAAATTACAACTAAATTATAGAACAACCATCATTGAGAACCACCTGAAGACTAGTTGAACAGAAGTCCTATAATTAAGGATATAAAGAAGTAGTGACATAGAGATTGGTAGGAGGGGAAGAGATATGAAACGAATAGGTCCCACACCCATGGTATGGCGAGTAAGAATCAGGAGGGATATCTCAGCTGCAGAGGTCCCCAATGAGGAGTCAAGTGTCTTAGCCCCACACTGAGCTCCTCAGCCCGGATCACCAGTGCAGTGAAGAGGAGTTCCACAATATCTGCTTTGAAAATCAGCAAGCATTCCATCTGGGCGAAAGAGAGGGCTGCTGTCAACCCAACCATTGTCTTAAAGGGCCCAAGCACAGACTCATTCACTCACAAACACTCGTCCTAAGCGCCACTGAAAGAACAGCAGCTCAAAATGCACAAGGGACATACAGGGAGGAATTGAATTGTCTGCCTTCAGGGTAAGAGCTGGAGGGGCAGTTCTCTCTAGGACTGAAGTGCTGGCAGGCACCACAGTTCTTTTGTTAAGTTCTCCCCCACACACACACCTGGCAGGCACAAGAGGAAGTGGTGGCAAGTGCCATTATTCCTTCACTGAGCCCTGCCTCCACCCAGCCGGTAGATGCCAAATCTGAGTCTCCATTAACTTAGCTAACATCACTTGCCCGACCCTGGTGATTCCCTGATATGGCACCCCACCCAACTCACATGCCAGCCCAAACTTCTTTCAGCAGCTATTCCACACAAGCAGGACCCAGTCTATGCTACAAAATTTTCTAAAATCTCTCAAAGGTCCACAAACCAAAAACAAGTAGCAGCTGACCTTGGCATGCCCTGTATTACTTGCTGAGTGGCTGCCATCCCAGCACTAGTGGCAGCTAGCCTTGGTTTGCAGCATAGCCTCTCCCAAGCACCTCCAAGCCCAGCACAGGCTGCTACAAACTGCAGAGCACTTTGTAGCTCCAACCAGGTGACCTCAGGCCAGACACAAGCAGCAACTGACCTGGGCTTCCACTGGAGCCCCTTCCAAAAGTCCCCATAACCAACACACCAGAGAACCACCCAATTATCTCCAAAACAACATACCCAAAGGGTGGACTCGGTAGGCACCATACTCTGCTAAAGCGAATCCTGCTCTGTGGGGTCAGATTCCATACAATAACTCATCCACTGCGGTCATGGCCAGTCCTCACAGCAAGTCAGACTGAGGGTCAATCTCACCCAGTGATGTGACAACAGCTATCAAGTCTCAACTACAAAAGAAGGGTACACACCAGCCACATAAGGAACACTCCTGATTCAGGTGACCAGGGAGATTGTGTCACTGAGCCCCACAGGGCACTTACTATATAAGGCCATCATGCCAAGACTGAGATACATAGCAGATCTACCTAATACATAGAAACAAACAGAGCGAGGCAGCCAAAATGAGGAGACAAAGAAACATGTCCGAGATGAAAGAAAAGGACAAAACTCCAGAAAAAGAACTACAGGAAATGGAGGCAAGCGATTTATTATATACGGATTTCAAAACACTGGTTCTAAGGATGCTCAATGAACTTAGGGAAAGAATTGATGAACTCAGTGAGAATTTACACAAAGAGAGAAACCATAAAAAAGGACCCATCAGAAATAAAGAATACAATAACTGAAATGAAGTATACGAGTATATTTACTTGAAAATGAATGAAATGGGCTGTCACTTTAAGGAAAACAACTAAAGTATCTGTTACCAATGATAAATTTGAGTTTCTCACTATATCTATATCTATATGCATATCTATACACACACATACACAGTAATAAAATAGAATTTTGGAAAACTTGTATCTGCTACCATGAGCTTGACAGCTTCCAAAAACTAAAAACTTTTAAATGAGAATGGTCATAGTATTAACAAACAGTTTTTTGATACCTTATAAAATGGATCAAAGTTTGGAAGAGTAAGCCAATATTTCCCTAATGTCTAATAGATGGTATTACAAAAATATCCATGAGTAAAAGACACTTTGCAAGACAGAGCATTGGTTCTTAGTAGAACGAGTTACAAAAAGTTAATTGTTTTCAGATTCCTAGTTGCAACCAATCCTCAAGAAACAACTACTTGTCAAGCTTTGGTATATAGTAGTAGTAAAGAAGAATGTCCACAATTATCTGAAAAGGTTATTAAAATACTTCATTCCTTTCAGCTACCTAACTGTCCAAAGCTGGATCTTCTTCACATGCTTCAGCCAAAACACTGCAGCAGACTGAATGCAAAAATAGCCATGGAAATCAGGCTATTTTCTATGAGGCTAGTCATCAAAAAAATCTGCAAAAATTTAAAACAATATTCTTCTCACTATTTTCTATTTTTGAAATACACTTGCTTTTATAAAATATATAATTTATGTTACAAAACAATGCATTCATTTTAGTATTTTAAGTGAATTATTGAATATATATTTTTAAAATTTATCAGCTTAATTTTCTAGTACAACAAACAACTAGAAAATTAACAAAGACACTTTGGGGGTCCTCAATAATTTCTTAAAAATTATAAAGTTGTTCTGAGACCAAAAGTTTGAGATTTGTTGCTTTAGCATAACATTGATAATCTCATTTATCTTAATAAAATACACATTATAGCTGTTGCTTATTTTATTGTCATTTCTGAAAAGAAAGAAGAAAAATCTATATTTTCTGAATCAGAATCAATAACATTCAAATGCTATAATCTTTCAAAGGCATTTATAATAACCAGGTGGGTGTAATGTATAACTAACAAGATATTGATAAATATTCAAAAATACCATTTTTTCAGTAGTTGCTATTCAGAGGTGAGGGCACTACTCCAATATTACTCCTTTTATATATTGTTTACTATATGGATTTCCTCTAAGACAGCAACTCAG
Source organism: Rhinolophus sinicus (assembly GCF_057876585.1). Lineage (NCBI taxonomy): Eukaryota > Metazoa > Chordata > Mammalia > Chiroptera > Rhinolophidae > Rhinolophus > Rhinolophus sinicus. The sequence continues at coordinate 58,837,673 of NC_142508.1, read as the reverse complement.
AAGAAATTTTTAATTTTAACAATTAGAAATTATATATAATTACATGTATGTATGTTTGCATATACGTGTGTGTGTGTTTGTACATATGAGTTATATATATATATAGTATACAGTTATATACCTATCTCCCTGGACCCCAACAATAATTAATTGTGGTTTTGTGATTCTGTTCCCCACACCTGAGGTACACAGTTTGCATTAGTTTCCTATTGCTGCTGTAACAAATTAAAGCAACATAAATGTGCTATCTTAAAGTTTTGTAGGTCACAGGCCACCACAGGTCTCACTGACTAAAATCAATGTGTTGGCAGAGCTGCATTTCCTTTCTGGGGGTTCTAAAGGAGAATCTGTTTCCTTGGTTTTTCCAGCTTCTAGAAACTTCCTTCTTTTCCAAGCCAGCAATGGTGCATATCTCTTTGTCTTTCTCCTCTGGCCAAATATCCCTCTGATCACTGAGTGTGGAGACAGGTTTAAAGGGCCCTTGTGATTACATCAGGCAATCCAGGATAATCTCCCCATCTGAAGATCCTTAATTTTGTCATATCTTCTAAATCCCTTCCGCTTTGCAAGTTAACCTCTTCTAAGGTTCCAGGAATTAGTACGTAGTCTTCTTTGGGGACCATTATTATGCTTACTACACAGTGAAATGAAGTAAATGAACATAAATCCTGTCTGTGCACTGACATATATATCACAGTAGTCCTGTTCAATGGCAAATGGTGGTTTGTAGTAAATGACCAACCATTCTCTCTGTTACACTAAATCTCCTGAGACTTTCACCTAAGAAAAGTACTGTGACTCTGAAAAACAGCTTTCTGTTAGGGAAAAGCCAAATCATCTGATTATTAAAATAACTAGTCACTTACGAGTATATATGGAAAATTATTTTATTGACCCATTGACCTCTCCTGCTGCACTTCTGGCCCTTAGGGACCACTGAAAAAAATTAATCTCCCATTGACATATAGGTATTTTTTATTCTTGGGTCACTGTCCAAAAAGTAAAATGGTAGAAAAAATAAAAGAGCAAACACATGCATCAGACAAACATACTATCCTCACCCCCACCCATCCATACACACAGAATTATTTCCAGCTTATTAAAAGCTTTCCTGTTTTTTGAATAACATTTGACTATATAAAAACGTTAATATGTTTAATTGCAGGTGAAGATGCATGCATTTCATATATGTTGCATGTTTTTAACCAAGTTGGTTAATTATGGCAAATCATATTCCAAGATGCTAATGGCAGCCCATGCCTATCCCGGGCATAGAGCTATGACGTGAGGGGCCTGTGCAGAGACAGAATCATTGATTTTCATGTAATCATTTCCTGGCCTGGCATCTTCTGGGTTCACACAATTTAGTACAGGACACTAGTATTTGAGCAACAGGAAAATAACAGCTGGTATAGTGAAGATGAAACTGGGGACGATTTTTAAAAGACAAGATGAGAAGCTTTGTTCCCAACTCTACATTCATGTCAAGGGTGACTACTTCTACTCATTTTAAACATGTCATGATCGCACATATCTTCTTATACACACAGCACATACACTGGGACTTATTTTTTAATACAATGAAACAGTGCAAAATTATGTTCACTTCCCTAGGAACATGAGTAATCATAATATTTACCACATAGTTAGGCAGATACATCTTGCTCCTCTGGGAATCTACCAGCACACATCTATATGTTGTTTTTGAACTGTGATGTGTACACAAAATGATACTATCTTGTATTTAAGGGGGAAAAAAAGACATCCTCAATCTTCTCAACAAAATCAAAAGAGAATAAAAATAGCAGACACTTTTTCATCTCCAGCTTGCATCTGGAAAAACTGAATGTAACATATTAATTTAATGGGTGCCCTTAGGTCACTAATGAGTCGGAAATAAAGTCAAAAACTTAATTTCCATTCTGCTGACTTTCATACCATTATTCCAATTCCCAAAGACTTAATAATAAAATATCAACAAAGTCACTTGTAGGTAATAATGTTTCTCCAATAATTCTAGTAGTTTCCTCTAGGGATAAACAGGCATGTCTATATCTATTCAATAATAATTCTAAATTGTGCAAAAGAAATAGACCTGATATCACTATTTTCAAGCTCAAAAAAACATGCTGACATTTATTTCACATTTAACATTTGTGTGCAGATCAGTTCTGTGAATGCAAGTATTGGTCCCAAACCAGAATTTAAATTAATATCCCATCTTATTCTTATTAATAGCTAGACAAGCATGCAGCTTCAGTGCCCTCATTAGAGGCATATATTTATGTTTTTATTTTATGTTAGGCAATTTGACAAGAAATAACCCCATATAACATTAAACCTTTAAATTATTTGAATTGCCCCTAGGCAATTCAACACAGTACCATAAGCTGGTGGCTTAAACAAGAGACATGTATTGTCTCAGTTCTGGATGCTGGCGTCTAAGATCAAGGTGTGGAAAGGTTGGTTCGTTTTGAGGGCGGTGAGGGAAAATCCGTTCCATACCTCTTCCCTAGCTGTTTGGTGGTTTGCCAGCAATCTCCAGTGTGTCTTGGCTTTTGGACATATCACCCCTGTCTCACATGGCATTCTCCCTGTGGGCATGTCTGTGTCCAAATACCCCTTTTTATAAGGACACCAGAATGCAGGAGTAGCCACCCACCTTACTCCAGTATTATCACGTCTTAAATAGTTACACCTATTTGCAAACAAGGTCACATTCTGAGGTACGGGAGGCTAGGACTTCAACATTTGGTTTTGTGGTAGGGGACATAGTTAAACCCCAAACAGCCCCAAATTATCTTCCTGGTTTCCCCTGAGTACAGCCTCTTTACATACATTTCAGGCATCTTTCCAGGTGCTCCTTTTAGAAAAAAAAAAAAAAGAAGAAGACGAAGAAGAAGGAAAAAAAAAAAAAAGATGGAGGGTTCCAGGCTCCTGAAGTATTGCTTAACCACCTGCCCCCATCCTGGGCCCCAGGTATGGTCCCAACTTTGGGTAGAACTGAGGTTGCAGCCCGGGGGCTGCAAACATGGAGGCTCCTGTTCAAGGCCACAGAAGGCATACCAGGCAGCTGGACTCCACTCCTTCCACCTACACTGTACCAGCTCCCCGTCCTCTTTCCAAACCTTTCCAGGGCAGGAAGAGTATATCTCTGTCCCATAGGAGGCAACTAGAGTGATGCTAGAGAGGTGCTGGGCGTCCTAGGGCCCAGGAGCAAGATGCAGGCATGGGGCTGGGGCCCCTCCCTCAAACTCTTGCACCTGCATGGCCCCTGTCCACCACTCTTCTAGCAGAAGGACAGACAGCCAGGTCTTCCAAGACCTGCCTGTGTTTACCTTCCTACGCCCATCTCTCAGCACTTCCCTACCTCAGACTGAACAGTAGTTCAGTGAGTGCCTGGATCTCGTCACCGTGTCTTTCCTCTCGAGGCCTTCACACAGGCCCTTGTCCACACCCTCACTTGGGGAACACCTACTCTTACTCTCAGCTCGCATGTCCCTCCCTTTCCTAACAAGCCTGCAGTGTAGCCTCCTGACCACCTGTCCAACACTCACCTGTGCAGAAGCTCCATGCAGCCTTCACTCACCCAGCTCCAGTACCCGGCACAGGTCTGGGCAGGTTGATTGTCCAGTAACTCTCTGCTGCTGGATAAATGAATGTGCTGTGTTTATAGGTGGCCTTGACTGAGTGGTTTAACCGCATTAAGAGATGTTTGTTTTGTTTTGCTTTTCACTTAATGCCTTCTCTTCCCATGATTTTGTTGAAACACCTTGCTTAACAAACCCTTCCCTCACAGGTAAATAGATTCTCTACTCTGATTTATGAGGTCACAGGTCATTCTTCATGCTGCGATGGCTTACACAAAGACCTACTGCAACATTTTTTTAAAGCTGAAATCAAGCCATAGAAGTGCAATTGTAAACACCAAAACTTCCAGAAATTTAAGTTTGAGAAGCTACTATTTCACAGGGAGCCCTGCCAGGGAGCATCAGTAATATTCTTACGGATTTATAAAAGTGCTGTTAAACGTGAGGCCCAAAGTGAGTCCCAGAATGTCAGAATTGGAAGCTGCCTCAGATACCATGGGGCAATGATCCCTCTTATTTTTAAGCTGACAGAAATAAGACCCAGAGAGGCGAAGGGACCTGCCAGAGTCTGGCCTGCTCGTGGGTTACAAAGTAGAGCTCAGATCCCAGTCACCCCACTCAGGTCTGTGCTCTTCCTACTTGCTAACATCTAACTCCGTTTCAGATCTCCAGGAACGTATGCCTACTTCTCAAGTCCACACGGGGCTCTTGACGTCCAGCCTCCTGCTGATTTCACCTCCTATCCTGCAGGTTACACTTCCTTAAAATAAACTGCTCAGAGGGAGTCCCAGACACACACTTCTAATAACATCCAAATAATGCAATTCAGGCTGTTTCCCAGTCCTCCATCCTCTTGCTTCCACTGCCTTAGGCTCCCTTTAAATGCATCTATTTTTCTGTGATTCCAATAGGCATCCTTCCATCTCTGCACTGCAGAACTAGCCCCATGTGCATGTTTATATCAATGTACAATCAATCATAATTTGTTCTTTTAAAAAGAGTTTTCTTTGTAAAGACCCAAAGCCATTTTGCACATTTTTTTCCCAAGACCTAACGTTTTGAATTTTCTAGTTCAAATCAAATGGGTCACTTAGGAAGAAAACTAACAGTCTTTCTGATTGCAGATCAAGATTTTCTTTGCTCATTACGGTGCTATTATTGTGTCATGTATAGAAAAGTATTCTGGGGCTACAGAATTATAAAACAAAAATAGTCTGGTGATGATTTTTCTATGAATTGCTGATATATACCATGTTTCCCCGAAAATAAGACCGGGTCTTAATATTAATTTTTGCTCCAAAAGACGCATTAGGGCTTATGTTCAGGGGATGTCATCCTGAAAAATCATGCTTGGGCTTATTTTCTGGTTAGGTCTTTATTTTCGGGAAACACAGTAGCATAGAGAAGGAACAACTGAGAAAATGGTTCTTCTAAAAAAAAAAGCAACATTTGAATGGGACCTTACCATAAAATACAGTTGTGATCAGAAATACATTAGGCTTGTGCAATATTGTGATCAAAATATTCTGCATCTCCATGCAATATAAATAAAGGTCTCACATTTAACAGCACTATAAATCCATAAGAATATTACTGATGCTCCCTGGCAGGGCTACCTGTGAAATAGTAGCTTCTAAAACTTGAATTTCTCAAAGGTTTGATATTTACAGTTGCACTTCTATAGCTCGATTTCAACTTAAAAAAAAAAAAAGTGTATCACTAGGTCTTTGTCTAAGCCATTGCAGCATGAAGAATGACCTGTGACTTAATAAATCAGAGTAGAGAACCCATGAGTACAGAGCAAGTTTAGCAAAAGAGAAACCTTGTTCACTAATGCTGCTTCCCATCAGAACTACTAACAGAAACTCAATTTGTGGTGAATGTGTTGGCATCACTGAATTACTGTTAAATTTAAACACTCAGGTTTGTCTTAAGGAATTTCACACAGTTTGGCCTCTTCTCTGAGCTTACAAATTCTAATTTTAAAATTTACCTTTATTTTCCTACTAGCAAATTTGAAATGTACTCAAATACCTAAGATATACTAGAGTCCCCGTGCATTCTTATACATTGAAATTAATAAACACATACTTAATCTGTCTTTCCAATTCTCACATATTCTTGATTGTCATTAAAAGAGAACAAATTTAACCAAAAAATAGCATATGTAATTAAGGCCAGTTGCTTCATTTTGTCTAATGAAGCTGACTATAAATCCGGCAAATCATTAACTCCTTTATATTTTGTAAAATAAAGAGATATTAAGACAATTCTAAGCTAAATCACCTACATTCACAGTTAATGAAATTCAAAGCATTGCATTCTAAAGTTTAAGAAGCTTGGAGGTCAATTTAGGAGATTAACTCTGCTAACTTACAGATGACCCACCGGCACAAATAATATTTTGAAAAATAAAATTTGGAGATGTAAATATATAAATTATGTATGTAAATGTATAAAAATGTATCAATTATCTTGTCATATTAGCAGTATTAACATGCATCTACTTAGATTACTACATATTCTGCAACACAAACCCAAATCGCTTTTTAGAGATTCCAAACCCTATTATCAACCCACCTGAATACAGGCACCCAGCACATCTAATACCATAGTCATGTTGCCCACAAATCTTCCCTCCTCCGTCTGTGCTCTGTCGTGGTGTATATCTCCACCCACCTGAATAACTAACCCCGAAATCCAGGACTCATATTAGTCTCCTCCCTCTACCCCACAATAGACAATCACCACATGCCCACAATTTTGTCTACAATCAGATCTTAAGATCTGTCCAGTGGGATGCTTGCAAAATGGCTCTCTGTGTGGAACGCAGACAATGGCCTAAAGCACTAGAAGAAATGTTGACAAATCTAAATTTTGGAAAGCAACAACTTCTATGTGCCAAGAGTCGGAAACAAGAAGAGAGATTAGGTATGGAATCTGAGCGATTCGGAGTATTTTACTTTAAGTCCAGACGTTGATCATGGGTCACCACTTTGATAAATTCCTGGGAAACTACAGGCAAATCTATCATGAAAAGCTTCTGAATTAGCCTTTAAAAAATGTAAATATGTAACTATGTCTCTTAACTTCTTAGAATCAACAACATACCTCAAGAACCCTGTACCTTTCTAGTAGCTACTCTATCAAGGGTACCCATTATCTTGACTTCTAACATAATGGATTAGCTTTGCCAATTTTCGAACTCATATAAATGGAATCATACAATTATCTATTTATTTATTTATTTATTTATTTACTTACTTAGTCTGACTTCTCTCACTCATCACGATGTATGAGAAATCCATCCATAATGTATTATAGAAGTTTGTTCTTTTCCATTGCTGTATAATATGCCATTGCATAAATATATAATTTATCCATTATACTATTGATAAACATTTAGGTTGCTTTTAGTTTGGGGCTATCACAAATAGGTTTGTACGAACATTCTTCGTGTCTTTTGGTGAAGATACACACACACACACACATACACACACACTGCTGAAGTGGAAATACTAAGCCATTATGAAATTATTTATCTTTAATAGATATTGTCAAATGGTTTTCCAGAGAGAGTATACCGTTTCCCTCCCCACCACCACCACTCAAGTGTAAGAAAATTTCAGCTGCTCTATTTCCTCACCAATATCTGAAATTTTTCAGTCTTTTTCTCATTTTAGCTATTCTTGTGAGCATACAGTGCTATCATATTTTTATTTATTTGTTTGTTTGCTTTATTTGTTGTTTCCTCACTGAACAAAAAATATTGAACGTATTTCCATATGTTCATTAGAAATTTGAATAGCCTATTTTATAGTGCTCACTTAACCTTCTCGCACATTTTTAAAGGATTCTCCTTTTTCTTATTGTTTTGTGTATAGGTATTCTTTGTATAGTCTGCATAGGGGCCCTTTGTCAGATATATGTATTGCAGATGTCTTCTCCTACTCTGTGAAAAGCTTGCCTTTTCACTTTCTCAGTGATGTTTTCTGATGAATGGGAGTTCTTAATGTAGTTCAATTCAACTTTTTTCCTTTAAAACTCGTGCTTTTTGTGTCCTTTTATATAAAATATTTGCCTACCTTTGTCAGGGTCAGGAAAATATTTTCCTACGCTTTCCTCTTTAAGTTTTATTGTTGTACCTTTCAAAAGTGCCACATTTTATCTGCAGGCTTAGTTGTGGAGCAGATGTTTTAATAATAGGAACCAAAAAATGCAACAACTTTAGTCAATATATGAAAAGTCACGAAGCAGAGACAAAGACAAATATTCTGTCTCTGTTTTTCATTATGCAAAAATAAGAATAAAATCAGCCTGAGAAAAAGAAAGAGAAGGTTCACCTTGAATGGATTCCAATGGTGTGATTTCCAAACTCCTTGCCATGTTTCTTTCCCATAAGAACCTTCTAGAAATCTCCCTGCACTGATTCCCAGGAGACTCATACTGCTTCCTCCCAGGGAAGGAAGCTTCTGATCTATTAGGTGACGAAGGTGAGGAAAGATAAGACTAAGGATGGCTGGGACATCCAGGTCTTAGCTGGGGAAATAAAAATAAACCTAAACATAAAAATAAAAATAAAGCACTCTGACTAACTGAGCAATGCGATTTCCTACAAACTGTTGAGACATTCTCTGACCTTTTATAAAGGTGTTGAAAGGTGAACCAGTTACATTATAAGCAGAACATTCTGTTTTTAGCAACACAGAGATTTCAAAGAAACGTAGGTAAAATGTATGACCCTATAGGCTACCTGGATTGCTGAAAAACAGACCCTGAAATAAACTAAGGAGAATGTTTTTAAATGAGAGCAGGAAAAACTGTGAGAAGCATCCTTGGCATGTCTTATAGAATTCCTACAGACTTCATTCCATGATATAATGAATCTCTTTCCTGCAAATGTGACTTGCCATGATTTTGCAGTTGGTTCCTTTCAGATAAGGGTGTGCCTTAGAATTTTCTTTCTTGCAATCACATTTCAAAAAATGTTTATTTCCATGCTCTGAGAGTTGGTAATGGGGCTGAACTAGTCATCTATTTGTGTTTGCAAGAAATGGTATAAGGCTATTATAAAGTGTGGAAAGGGGAATTACTTGCCAGCAATCACATGAATAAAGTGAGTCCAGTTTTGATTGATGGCAATGACCCTCCTGGTGAGGAAGAGTCCCAGGGAAAGGCACACAGCTGGACGCTTACATGCACTGGCGTGTACCCAATGACATAATACTGGCTAAGCATTGGGTTCAGGTGAAATAACTGCTGTTAGACGGTCTTAATAAAGACACTAAATCAGACACATTTTAGTATCTTGGTGACAATGATGAAAGGGAAATAGTCCCCCGAATATGAGGAACGTGAGTAGTTATACAATAAAGGTGAAACTATGCTGGATAAACCACCTGATATAAGATCTCTAAAAACTGCAGCATTAACAGGAGGCAAACCGAGGTTAAGTAAATCATCGAAATACAAACAGACTTTCATTTTATGGTCTTTTGTTCTGCATGTTTTCAGCTTCTCTATTCAATATTTTGCTCATTTGTGAGAACTCCATGGCAAGATCTGCCTTGGTCTTGATTCCTGCCTAGAGGTGTTATTTCGAGAATGTTCAGCATCAACCACAAAGGCAGCCTAGCCAGCTCTGCGGGCTGTGCCTGAAATACCAGGATCATGGTATTGAAGGGCCAGTCCTCAAATACCAGGATCATGGAACAATCCTGACCTGCTTTTTTAAATCCATCACTGTGCCTTTTCACTTTAAAATTCACACAATATGAAATGGTGGAACCTGCTCTGATGCTTGTCATCTGAGTGTAATACAAGCTATCTGGACTCTGAGTTCTGCGTGTCTTGGGTCAAAATTTTCACCTATCTACTAATTTACAGTACTAATTTGAAGTGGGAAAGAAAAACCCAGAAGCAAAGGTAAGATGGTTTCTATGATTTTAAGCTATTGAAAACATATCAATTTTATGTACATTCTTTTTTTTTTTTATTTACCCAGATATATACCATTTGTTTTCATTTCATTTTTTTAAAATTTATTGGGGTGACAATTGTTAGTAAAATTACACAGATTTCAGGTGTACAATTCTGTGATACATCATCTATAAATCCCATTGTGTGTTCACCACCCAGAGTCAGTTCTCCTTCCATCAGGTCCTCTTGAATAAGGCTCGACTCTGAAGATATAAGGCTAACTTCCAAAGAAAGGTTTAAAATGGCCTTTAATTTCATGATTTGCAGAATTTCAAACATGGATTGTGATTATAAAACAATGAGCTCTAATTTTAGTCATTCATTAAATTATTTGGTTATTATATGTCTCTGCCTTCCCTATTACACTCTAAACTCCATGATGGTAAGGATGGTAGGTGCTAGAGCAAAAGTCTGACCTGAACACAAGCATTTTGATTCCAAATGAAAGTTCACTTTCTCATGCCTTACTGCCTCCCATATTTATATACAACCTAACAGTTATCCCTTTCAAAAACACCACACCTAGTCTTTCTTATCTCTCATCCAATTGTTATTAATCATCCCTATGGATCATCTTCATCAATTAATTGAAGGTGCATATTAAATCCTATCATTCATATAAATCCATCAACTCATTTTTTTTTACAAGTACTGAAAACAGTGTTTTTCCATAACCACCTCATATTGTAACTAAAGTTTCTGTTTCTACGAAAGTGTTTTTCCTCTAATACTATATTCTTTGTGGAGAAGCTACAGAGCACAGTTACTGATAGTTATGGGTTTGGGTTTTTTGTTGTTGTTGTTGTTTTTTAATCAAATTGGTTTTTCTATTCTTTAGCGTCAATCCCAAATTAGGTTAACCGATAAAGATTTAAAACTCTCAAGAAATACGTTAATTCGCTTCTGTGCCCTCAGACCGATCACAAGGGAACAGGATATTGCCTTTTGAAAAGAAAGCAGACAACCTCAGGAAACCACAGCAGCTCAGAAGGAAGCCTGTAACCGGAGAGCTCTGCCTCTGGTTACTCTGGGACAGCTTTTTATGGCGCCAGACAGAGTAGGCCCATTTGTTCACTCCCACCGGCCCGCACGCAGAGTGACTAGGGAAGGATTAGTTACTGTATTTTTGGTTGTTGTTGCACATTTCGAACAACTGTTTCTATGGGTTTCATACAAGAAGGACAACATGACATCCTCATTCGTGAGGCGAGGGCCATTTGTCAACGTGGGAAACATGCTTTTTCAGCTGGGCCTCATCCCCACAGGCCCTGTGTCAGTTCACAGTGTGGGCCATCGTCTCAGCTGTATCCCCACACAGATCTAAAACGCCCTTTCCGTAGGATCTTCCTCATTCACGTCCCTGCTCACTACCTTCAAAAAGGGATTTCCTGAGCCACGCCTGCCCTAGCACAAATAACCTCAGTCTTTTGCCATTTTCCTAGACCTAGAAGGTTCCTTGTTACTCCCAAGTTTCACTACCAAGAAGAGGTAAAGTAATATTCTACGTATGTTTGAGTTAGTCAGCCAGAGCTGTATCTAATACCTCGTATTAGAAAGAATTTCTGGAATAAGTACAACATGTGAAAGCTTCAGACATAAGCTAGAGTCACTAACATTTTCAGGAACCTCCAATATCCTTATTCGCACTGGGCCAGATGGTCTCATGTTGTTGGCCAGGTCATAATCCCTACGACCGACATGGCATCAGGAGCAGAGGCAGTTCCAGCCTCCAACCTTCGGGCTCCAAACCTGCCTCTCACAGATGCAGAGACTCGTCAGGCAAGTTAACACAGCCACTTGTTAAAATGCGCTGCAACAACAATTACCTCAAAGCATGAGGGGTGTCTTCATATAGAGGTATTATGAGGAAGCCCTGGGTAGCCTGTCTCCTACTATGTTTCCCCCACAATAAGACCTAACTGGAAAATAAGCCCTAGAATGATTTTTCAGGATGACATCCCCTGAACATAAGCCCTAATGCGTCATTTGGAGCAAAAATTAATATAAGATCCGGTCTTATTTTTGGGGAAACACGGTAGGCCATAGGCAAGGCAAGGGTAGGACTCCCAAATTAAAAGCCCACACATTTCATAAGGAAGAGCCCACACATTTCACAAGGAAGAGTCAGAGTAAATACCTAACTCCAGGCTTGGCAGGTCAGGTTAGTGGGGGGGACAGTGGAGCAGGCATGGACCAATCACTGAACCTCAACTTTGTTTCTGATTTTTAGGAACTGTGTTGACCCGTCACGTTTGTTAGATTCCATCCAAATAGTAGGAGTGAGCTCAGACCAATGATAGTTCATGTTCACCATCGACCTCTTTTTCTGCTGATTCTGCTCAGCCTTCCCGAGAGGCAGCAGCTGTGTCCTCCTCTGGTGGCCAAGGTCACCCTCAGAGTCTCTCATACCTTCCATGCTCAGGGTCATACAAGGGTCAAGGCTGTGCATACACGCTCAAGGCTCAGCAAAAATAGCCCTTTATTATTCTGTGTTTGCTTTCCACATTAACAATGGGGAAACTGTACATGTGCACTGTGGTAGTTTCACAGTGTGGTTAAGTTAATAACACAGGCTTTGGCATTAGAAATGGAGTGCAATCTTAGTCCAACCCCTTGACATTTAGGCGACTTCAGGTAAATAAATGAATCTCACTAAGCCTCAGTGTCCTCACTGCTCCTAAAGAGTAGAAATCACACCTCACTCATGAGATGGTTTCCAGGACAGACTCACTTAAAAGAAAGAGAAAAAAAATGTAGATTCCTGAGTGTACTCCAGGCTCACTGAGCCAAAATCACTTATGTGTTGAAACCAGGGACTCTCCATGTTCACTCACCCATCAGTGAATTCTCACACACAGGCATGTCTGAAGTTCACTGCTAAACTCTAGGCAGTGATTCTTACCAGGAATTGCAGGGCATAGTTGGAAATCAGAACATCCCTGGAACTTCTCCCCATCCCTGCTTCAAAATACAAATGACCACTCTCATTCCACTCTTATATCCCACTATCTGTCCTGATTTCTGTTTGCAACCCAAGGTTCTGGATTTTTACCCCCATAGAGATGACACCCTAGGGATGAAAACGAAGCGGCCATTAACTAGTGGACATAGTGGGCATAGAAACATCTTGATAATATTTCTGTTGTGTCACCTAGTTTTAGGATGCATACAACTACGTGAATTATGACTTCTGATCAGCCCTCTCCCCGCCCTGTCTGGTATTTTGAGAACTGCTTTGAGTGAGGTGGTGGCTGGTCCTACCAGGGTGTCCTCACTGGTTCTGCAGAGTAGAGAGGCCTGGCCCATGATGGAGGTCCTGTGCTCAGATCTGGGACCTGCCCTATTAGACCAACACCAAGGAACTGAGCCACTTGATAATAAATGGAGATGCTCCTGCAATTTGATGGTGGGGGTGGGCTGGAAGACAAGCATCTCAGGCAGCATAAGGAATGCCCTGGCTTTATGAGACTCCTCGCCCCCTCATGGATATGGAAGCTAAGCCCTGATTTAGAAAGGATACAATGGAATAGTAAGCAGAAGATCTTGATACCTGCTCTGCTTGGAGGAGACCTGACCTCTGCTTTACAAAGGCAGCAGCAGTGCCTTAAAAAGCAGCTTGGCAAGGCTTTGGGGCAAAGAAGTAAAAGGCATGAGGGATGGGTAGAGAAGGGAGACAACGCTGAGGAATTTAAATTTTCCCTGGGATTGAGAGTTCCTTTGCACAATAAGCCAAAAATGAAACACCTCGTAAACTGAGTTAAAAGAAATAATTATTACTTTGCAGTTTTTATCTTAAAGGGAAGAGGCTGTATAAACATGGTGAAATTTATTTATATCAAGTCAGCTTAAATAACTCATAAATGTGATTTAATCTCTCCACTCCCATAAGAATATTTATTACTTTATCTCACCTTAATAAAAATCCAATGCAATGTGGTTGTATACACACACACACACACACACACACACACACACACACATAATTTATGGAAATACAGTCTTGATTTTCAAACAGTTATGGTTTTAACAGATAAGATAAAATTTGCAATCACAAGACGGCACTATTAGTTTAGTTTTACCAGATCAGAATGAAGCATCATGTCTTATTAAACTAAAAATGAGCATCATTCATACTATGGCAATACCAATAGTTTTCTAATAGAAAAATTCCTGAGTTTATTTTATCACTGCTACACTCAGGGCTGAGTAGATGTCAGTTATCCTGACTGCTTTTGTTTCCCTGCCTTTGTCCTTTACTTTTAATGCTGGTAATAATCTTCTTTGACACAATGAAGTATAAAAAGGCAGTCAAATCTATTAAGATATTTCTTTTTGGCTTTCACCTTTAATAACATGCTTAGAAATGTCATTCCCACCCTCAGAAGTAGAGCCAACTCTAATTTCAGAATGTCTTCTAGGTCTGTGTTCTTTCCTTTATTTCATGCTGCATTCCACAGAGGCTTCCTTTGAGACAGTATTTCATTGCAAACACTGCTGTTTTGGAAAATACTGTTAACTCTATTCTCCCTCTGATTGTAGCAGATCTTGGAAGGATCAGCATTGTCATCGCAAATAGTTACCCCATCAATCTACAGGTGTTTACTGAGCAGCTACTCTCTAGAAAACACTAGGACAGAGGAGAAGGAAACAGGGAAGAGAAAACTGACTCAATCCCTAGAGTGAGGGCCAACTTTAAATGGGGAAACAAAATATGTATGAAATTTTTTTAAAAAAGAAAAAGCATACATTCATTGTGGGTTGAATTATGTTTCCCCCAAAGATATTTTCAATTCCTAACCCCTGGTATCTGTCAATGTGACCTTATTGGGGAATAGGGTTTTAGCAAATATAATCAAATTAAGATAAAATCATACTATTAGGATGGGTCCTAAATCCAGTGACTGGTGTGTCTTTATAAGAGGAAGGAGAGAGAATTGGACATGGGGATACAGAAGAGACACACACAGAGAAGAAGGCTATATGAAGACGAAAGCAGAGATTGGAGTGATGCCGCCTCAAGCCAAGGAAGGACAAGAACCACCAGAAGCTGGGAGAGGCAGGAAGGCTCCTCCCCAGAGCCCTCAGAGGGAGCAGGGCCCTGCAGATACCTTGAGTTCAGACTTCTGGCCTCCAGAACTGGGAGAGAATCAATTTGTCCTGTTTTAAGACACCTCGTTCGTGTTACTTTGTTTATGGTAGCCCTAGGAAACTAATACGACATCCATATTGCTCCTATTTGACAATTTGCCAAGCATTTTAAATTTTTCTAAGGATGCATCTGAATGTCCCAGGATGAATGACTATTAGAATTTAGAGGGCTTCCATATCAAGATGACAAGCAGATTCATACTTCATAACCCTCACTGCTCCAGACTCTTAAGAAAGACAGAGCAAATATAGAAACAGAAAAATCACAGACATACGTGATCCAAAATACAAAATAAATAACCCTCTGAATCAGAAACAGAACAAATATCCAAAACGGCTAGGGTGTTAAGATCTCAGCTTGCTGGTGTCCAGGGGTGAAAGCAGCTGTAGGATCAATGGGACTAGCATTGCTCCCTAGGAAATCGGGTCGCTGGATACAGGCACGCAGCTGGAAACCAGAGCAGGTGAAAAGACCCCTCGTGCCATCCCTGTACCCCAGGATGGTAGGCAGAATAATGGCCTCCCAAAGCGACCTTTGGATATGTTACATTACGTGGCAAAGGGGAATTAAAGATGCAGATGGAATTAAGGTTGCTAATCAACTGATCTTAAAACATAGACATTTTTCTGAATTATCCGGGTAGGCCCACTGTATTCACAAAGGTCCTTACATGTGGAATAGAGAGGCAGAAAAGTCAGTGTCAGAGGGATGTGACATGAGAAGGACTTGCCTGGCCATTGTCAACTTTGAATGTGGAAGGGCTGACAAGACAAGGAATGAAGGCAGCCTTTAGCAGCTGGGGAAAAAACAAACAAACAAAAAAAACCAAGAAAACGAATTGTCCCTTAGACCTTCCAGAAAGGAATGCAGCCCAATCATCAATTTGACTGTAGCTGGATGAGACCATGTCAGACTTCTGATCACCAGAACTGTAAAATACAAATACACCCAGCCCTTGTGAAAGGAGGCTACACCTCAGCTGGGACTGTGACCTGGCGAGGGGTGGTGCCAAAGAGGAGGAGACACTGGTGCAACGCCAGCAAAGCCACTCCCGGACTCTGACGATGAGTTGTCCAAGACTCCAGCAGCTTCCAAAGCTGTAATTCCACCTGGCGATTTAAATAACTGGATTTAGAAATGGGGCCTGAAAGGACCGAGAGGAGTCAACTGCAAAAACCACAGACAGACGGAGGAGGGAGTGAGTAGTACAGAAGAGAAGGAACGGACGAGGGGGAAGCAAAGTAAAAAGATTCTTACACAAAACACACTTCCAAACTGAAATTCTAAAACCACATGAAGAACTTGAACACTAAGAAAGACCATCAGTATGACTAGGACCCTGACTAGGAATTCACTCCTGTGACAGTCGTTCTGTAGCACTGTCAGACAAAACCTGAACAAATAGTATTGGAATAGTTCAAAGCACTAGAAGCATTTTTATTTTTTAAGTATCCGCTATAGACTGAATGTCTGTGGCCCCCTGAAGTTTATATGTTGGAATTCTCACCTCCGAAGCGATGGTGTTTGGAGATGGGGCTTCTGAGCGGTAATTAGGTCAGGAGGGGGGAGCCTGCATGAGGGCATTGGTTCAAAAGGGACAGGAGTGCTTGCTTCCTCCCTCTCTGCTCTCTACCCTGTTGGGGTACAAGAAGATAAAGCAAGAAGGGGGCCTTCACAAGACACCGGCTCTGCCTGCACCTTGATCTCGGATTTTTCTAAGCTCCAGACTACAAGAAATAAATGTTGTTAATCCACCCAGTCTATCGTAGCAATTTGTTACAGCTGCCCAGACTGACCAGGACAATATAGAAGCAAACCTATCGTGAATAAAATAACAGCCATGAATATGAAACATGAAATATATCAGATAAACTTAAGTACGGTCAGATTTAACAAGTAACCCTCAGCATGGTATCCACTGTAAAGCAGCAGTGCAGCACAGAGAGACGCAATCCCTTCCCATAAATCAATACGTAAGATGAAGCCATATGTGCACACGCATATATGCATGTATGTCTACATTCTCTACTTTTAATTTTGCAAAAGCAAGTCGGGCTTGCAATTGATCATTTTTCCAATAACATACATCTTCCTCATAAAAGAAGATATTGTTTACTCAAACGGAGACATTGGATTTGGAAGGTTGCAGTCATGAAGGATCTTAAATTTGAAATTCTTTAACTCTAACATACGGCAAAGAAGAGCCTGGAGTTTTGACAGTAAAAAGACAGGAAAAGCCTCCTATTCCCTGCTTTCTGCTGTTCAGCCCTTTCCCGAGACACTGAGCTAGCAGTACCCTAACTGCTGACCGAATGGGATATATGGGAGAGAGGGAAGTGAAAAAAGAAAAGACTAAAAGTGGTAGGAAGCCCAAAGATAGGGGGAAACAAAAAAGTAGCATTCCAAAAACCATATCCAGCCTACTAGCAGTGTAAGTCCAGAGAGTCATTCATTTTAAAGATTCGCCTTTTTCTAGACAGCTCATTATGTCATGGCTTCTCCTGAGAACTCAATAAACAAATTCTCTTGAAGAGAATTTCGCTTTGTGGGGTTCTGCAGCCGAATCAGGCAGCAGTACCATTAGTACACCCCGAGTTCTGACATGCCTCACAGGAGAACGTCTTGGATAAGTGAATTTTCTAATTCTGGCTCTGCCACCAGCTAATTTGGCTTCTCTGGATTAATGATGTCACGTCTAAAAATGTTAGGATTAGATTAGATGCTCCCGCTCTCCTCTTTTAGTTCTATAATTTTTATTATTCTGTTTCACAGGGATATTAAAATATTCTAAATGCCCAGCCTTCTCTTGTATGATTTATAAGACTGGAAAGTGAAAAAGAAGGATCTAGCAAAATTCACAAAATAAGCTGCAATTAAAATAAGGGATTGTTAATGCTCTCACCGTATCATACAATATATTCTCAGCTAAGACAGGGGAAATGCAAGCTTTCAATTGTTACTAATGATTGAGTACTACACACCTGCAAGAAATTTTCGAAAACTGAAGAAATATATTCTAAGCTCTGTATTATACGCTACAAAAAGGAATAGGGAAGCAAGTTTAAGTTTGGGTTAAGTTTTAAATATTGTTCCATTGTTTCTCCTTAATCAATATAAACTGAAAACAGATTCATCTAATTCATTTCAAGAACCTAGTAATGGATTTGGAAGGCCAATTCCAGGTCTCCCAGGCATTGAGCAAAAAATAAAGCATGAGTGGTCTTCCGTCAAGGAGCTGAGGCATGAAATAAAACTCTGACTCGCTCTGAAAACGGAAAGCATGCCCCACTGTAAGGGCAGGTGGACTGCAAAAGACACATGCAGCTGGGCACAGAGAGCACAGGAGGAAAATCAGGAGATTTTCTCCACGGTTTCAAGAAAATGAGTAGAGAATAATTGAGATAACTGAGAACAATATTGGTTAGTACTGGTAAGTGAACTGTTGTCTTCAATACAGTGTAATTAGTGACTACATAATGGGCATATGGATTTTCTAACACCTAGCATTAAAATCACAGGGCTTTGTAGAAACTCATTCAAGTTACGTTCATAGCCGAAGATTATTTTCTAGTTACGTATTGGTAATAATAAATCATCCCGTGGCTTAAATAATAACAACATGTTATTTACGAATATGGTACTGACTGGAGTGATCTAGAAAGTTCTTGGTCAGGTTCTTTCCACGGCCATAGGCAGATGGTGGTGAGGTCTGGGGTCATCTTAAAGACATTTTCACGCACTTGTCTGGTGCCTGGGCTGAGAAAACTTAAAGAGCTGGAGACGGGAATGTTTGGGGCTGTGTGGGCCTCCCTCTCTATCTTTATGTAGTCAGTCACTCCAAGTGGTCAGTCCACAGGGTAGCCAGACTTCTTACATGATGGCCAAATGCTTCCAGAGTGAGTATCACATGAAAAAAAAATATGTATAGAAACACCATGGCCTTTTCTAACTTAGTATCAAAAGTCATGCAAAATCACTTCTGCCAAATCCCATTCGTGGTGGCAGTCACAAAGGTCCATCCAGGTTCAAGGCAATAAAGATTCCTCATCTTATGGAAGTATGGCAAATTCTGGAAGAGCGTGTAAGATGGGAAATACTATTCTAGCCATTTTTGGAAAACACTTCTGCTAAAAGCTGCTTGGGGTAAGAAGACCTCAGTGATTTTTAAGAAATAATTTCCCAATTTATTGGGAGAAAATGAAGACTTGGGCATGGTGTTAGTTTTCTTTTGCTGCCATAATGAATTTCCACAAACTTGGTGGCTTCAAACCACCCACATTTGTTATTTTGCAGTTCTGTAGGTCAGACATCTGTTATGGGTCTCACAAGGCTAAACTCAAGGTGTCATCAGAACTGTGTTCCCTTCTGGAAGCTCTAGAGAAGAATCAGTCCTCCTGCTCAAACAAATTGTTGTCAGAATTGAATCCATGGCAGGTGTAGGACTGAGGTCCCCATGTCCTTGCTGGCGGCCAGCTGAGGTCCATTTCTAGGTGCTAGATGTCATCTGCATTCCTTGACTCCTGGTCCCCTTCCTCCGTCTTCAAAGACAGCAACAGCTATTCACACTCACTCTCACACCTCATTTCTCCTCCCTTTCTTCCAGTCATGTCCTTGACTGACGCTTAATGAAGAAAATCCTCTGCTTATGGGCTCATGTGATTAGACAGAGCCCACCTTGAAAATCCTGGGTCCTCTCCCTATCTCAGGGTTCGTCACCAGAATGACATTTCTTGAGTTCCTTTACCATGTAAGGTACTATACACGTATTCTGGGGACTAGAACTTGGGCATTTTGGGGAGCCATAATTCTGCCCACCACAGACATCATGTGTTTGATTAAATAGAGATCACGGCAAAGGAATTAAAGAAATTGATGTTAAAACAATGATTCTGGGGCTTCCCTGAAATAAATCCCTGTACATTAAGCACATTTATGTAACTAACTGATTTCCCTTCTCACACATGGTCAGAAGTATAAGATTACAAAGTGCATGCCCTTAGATCCGTTGAGCTTTCTCCAAGGAAAGAAAGACTTTCTCACTAAAATTTAATTAACTCTACTTTATATGCAATTCTAATAAAGGTTACTTGGTTTCTAAAGCCAAACAAACCCAGCAGTAACAAAGTAGAAATGGCAAATACCAATTATCAATGATAAGTGACATCTGACAAGAAAGTAGAAATCAAAAAATTAGAACACGGAAATATCATATCTACCACACATGCACAAACACAAATAGTGATCTAAGGTCATTTGTTAGCAGGGCACAGATTGCTACACTGGTGAATATCACTATATGTCTTTGAGACATGACTTTGAGTTATATTCAAAATATTCTTTTCATGAGCTTATAATATGTTATAGAAATATTTTACATCATTAGGAAAGGCTAATATTTTCTTAAAACAAGCCATGTGGTGGACATGTTGGCAAACCTGGTGGCTCCCACCATGCTGCTGGGAAGGAAATGGACCATAAGACCACACGCTCTGGACATATGTGTTTGCACCGTGGGATGTGTGGCTCTGGCTGAGCAAATCAGCATCTCTCCTCCTGAGGAAGGCCTCTAGGCACGGAGAGAAGAATAAAGCAGTCCCTGGGGAGAAGCCAAGCTGTGAGACCCAGGCCTGGACTGAACTGCTTCCAATTTCCAACTCTCACTCGCTCCAGGGACCGAAATGTACTTTCTGCTTTTAAGTCTTCTGCTGTTTTGCCAATCATTTCACTTATTTACTTATTTTGGCCTAACCCAGTCCCAGTAAATTTCTCATCCTGTGACCACACAATTCATCACTTACACAAATGGGCAAAATCTTTGCCATCTGAAAAATAATCCAGCTAAAAGGATCGATTCTCCAAACTCAGGTGGCTGTTAAGTTTTGTATTTTGTGTGGTTTACAAAAGCACTTTCTAATCAACTAGCCAATCCTTGATCAGAAGAATATGGTTTCCCACCTCAATAACTGGCTTTGAATAAAACAGATGTCTGCAATTTTATTTCAAATATGACCCAATAATAGAATTTGATAAAAAGGAGTTGAAATACAATGCTTTCCAAATAAAATGCTTATGATTGGTTTTAATATATCTCAACAAACATCTTCTTGAAGTTAAGAAATTAAATCATCATAGAAATCATAGATTTCGAAGAAAGCCTCTATCAGTTTTCTTTTTTTTAACCAAGAAATCTATTATTTTCAGAAAAAAAACAAACACATTAGCATCATAGACAATATGATTTACTCCTTGAAAAAGTCATTAGTAAGGTTAAAATTTCAGGATTTTGAAGTGCCATGATTTTTAATTAGTCAGGGTCAAGGCAGGAATACAGAGCCCACCCCAGGTAATTCAATAGAGGGAATTTAATATGAGGCATCAGTAACAATCGTGTTGGAAGATTTGAAAAGCCAAGCAGGAAATAGAGGCCAACGAGAGGTTAGCAAGAGCAGCTGGGCTGCTACACACCACAGGACTAGAGAGACCAAGGCAGGGGGCCAGAACCGCCAGATGGGAGCTAGAATTGTAAAGGGGACACAAGTGTAACCGAAGACCCCACATGAAGTGGCTTTTTCCATTGGCGTCTTCCATTGGCTGGCCTTCACCGGCAGCTGGTTGGCAAGGGAGCCCAGGCAAGGTAAGTTACAAGAGTGGAACCCCTGCAAACTGAGCTGACCACAGAAGAGCTGGAAAAGGCTCTGAGTATAAACAGGAGAATAAACAGGCAAATAACCATCACAACGATTGTGGAGGGACAGAGGCCATTGCTTCCCGCACAAAACAGTAGGCCAGCTAAGAACCACATTATTACGCCCAACTGTTGCCTTACAGCTGCTGAACCGCTGTTCCCCGCGCCTTCCCGATGATATCACAAGGAAGTGTCTCAGAAAGCTGAGACCCGGTGGAATAATGTCAGTGAAGCTTCCTTGAGGGAATGTCCTGGAAAGCTGGGAACCGATGAAATAATATTGGTCAAGCTCTCTTAGCTGATGGTTTCAGTGCAGTGATACCATCCCCCGGGACTGTGCGTGTGTGTGAAGGCACAGT
This sequence comes from Rhinolophus sinicus, assembly GCF_057876585.1. Classification (NCBI taxonomy): domain Eukaryota; kingdom Metazoa; phylum Chordata; class Mammalia; order Chiroptera; family Rhinolophidae; genus Rhinolophus; species Rhinolophus sinicus. The sequence goes on along the minus strand of NC_142508.1, from coordinate 58,815,911 downwards.
ACGTGTTGGAGCACAATGGGGACTTTCGGGAAGAATAGCCAGTCAGGCACGCGACGCGTGGACCATGGAAAAATCAAACTTTACTTCCTTATATGATGACTAATAAAAGCCATGCGTTGGCCCGATTTGGGGCTCAGTCCCTGAGGCTTGAATCCTTTGGCCCAGCTTGCACTCTATTCTTGTCTACTGTCCTTCTTAAACTTGTGCCACCCTTCTCGTTTCCCACTGCTCTTGTCGTGCTGGACACGGCACCCAACGGTCATGCTATGCTATACAAATACAGAAAGGTAAAATACACATGCTATCCCAGAAGTCAGATAGGAAAATCAGCAAAGATTTTACTTTATTGCCCTCTGGCACTTAGGAACAAAGCTAGGGCTAATAATCTGCCCTGTGAGCAAAGAGAATAACCCTGTCATTATTGTTATATTATTGTTCAAAATTATCATATATAATGATTATAACTGATGCTTATGAACTATGGTAGAAAATATTATGGTTGCTTTCCAAAAGCCTCTCCACTCATCTTTCATTGTTCTGTAGCCTTATAATTTGGGTGAGTGTGACCCCAGTCCTACTGGGTGAGTCATGACATGTTTAAGCCATTCAGGGAAATCCCATCAATCTGATTACAGTGGTTCAGAGACAGTCAGGCATAAGCTAATCAGCATATGATATTCCTTGACTACAGAATTTGTGCAGGGATGGTCCGTTCAGAATTTTATTCAATGATTGTGAAAGTTAAGTTCTCTCTCCCTCCTCTTAGAGGTGAAATGAGCAATTCCTTCTTGTAACTACCCTGTGACCGTGAGAGAACTCAGCATGGAAGTAAAGTTTGACCCCCTTGGTACACAAATGTCAAAAGCAAGTAGATCATAGAAAAATCAAGACCTGATCAAACCATGCCTGAATCCCACATACTTCAGACACATAAGTCAATAAATGCCCTAGATTCCTTCAACCAGTTAGAGCTTGTTTCTGGTTGTTGTTGTTGTTGTTAGTAACCAAAAACAAAATGCTAGGGACACTACTTCAAAGGCTACTTCACTTAATTCTGCCAAAATCCTGCGAAGTAGGCTTTACTACTGCTTTCATTTTATATTTGAGAAAAATGAGGAATGAGGGCAATGTGTCCAAATTCCTGCAGCTGTAGAGAGTGAAGAGAGTTTGAATGTGGTCCATGTGACCGTGGAGCCAAAGTTCTAAACCAGGGTGCCACACGTTCCCTATACCCACCTTCCTGCTCCAAAACGTTTTTTTAATGGCTAGCTCTACTGGCCTTCAGCTTTGGAAGAACGTTTTAAATAATGACTTGATAAAACCCAAAACAGAAACATAAGGACACGTCAGAGACTGCTCAAAGGTGCACAATCAAACCAAGTTAAAGATAATAATCAAGTTTAGCAGTTTTCACCAAAACAAATCATTCAGGGACACTATGTATTCATGAGCCATCATGAGCATACAGGTTCAAATGTCCAATCTTAAGAAATACTTTTAAAGAAAAGTAAAAATAAGTGGGTATCACCGGAGCATCCTATTTTTTTGTTTGTTTTAATTTTTTTTATTAAATGTATTGGGGTGACATTGGTTAGTAAAATTCTATAGGTTTCAAGTGCATATTTCTATAATACATCATCTGTATATTGCCTTGTGTGTTCACCACCCAGAGTCAGTTCTTCCATCACCATGTATTTGACACCCTTTACCTTCTTCTACCACCCCATTTTGTTTTTAAAACTGGAGAAAGAGTTGGTTGTATGTGGACATCATAAAATTTAGGGTTCTCTTAAGACTGTGATTCCTTAGCTTGGACTGATAGCTTTCTAAATAGGTGTCAGTATATGTATGTGAAAGTCATTCCTACACAAAATAGTTTTGGTAAAAAAACCAAATACATCATTTACATACACACACTCACATAATTCTCTCTCTCTCTCTGCCTGTCTCTCTCTCTCTCTCCATATATATATATATATATATATATATATATATATATATATATATATATATATATTACATACAGAATAGTATAGTAGGTAGTGTATATATACACATAATTCATATATATATTTCTATATAAATATAAATACATAATTATATATTGTAACATGTGATAAAACTTTATCCTTATCCCCTAGACATGTATGAATTCTATTGTTCTTGCAGTATTCTTTCTAACAATCAAGTAAATACCATATCTACTCCCTCAGGTTTTACACGGTCCCCTCACAAAAGCATGTGCAGCCGTCAGGGCACACAGTCTCTTACAAAACTAAGTACAAGATAATTCAACTGAATGGGCTCAATTTGTTCACACTGCCAGGATACCCCCATCCCTCTCCCTCTGTTGGGGCCCCCGAGGATGGAGCAGGGCTGCCGCAGCAGTCTGCTTCCTCATCGCTACAGCACTGTGTGACCCAAACTAACTCTTCGTGCTGCCGGGAAATGGCAAATGCACTGGGGAAAACCTGCTCCCTAGTGCCCTTCCTGTTAACAAACACACAGTTCCCCTGGAAAGTATTCCTGCCTGAGAAACCAATTAGTCATTATTCTTGAAAGAATTGAATATTTTTCTTTTGACCTGTTGTGGACATTTGACCCCAATGTGTGCCCATCTGCTCTGAATAGAAACCACAAAGTCTACACTGAATCTTTCAAAAAGAGGAAAAGATAGAAGCTTTTTGGTAACCTGGCTCTGAAAACAGAGGAAGCTGAGACAGTATGTTGCATATTGATATTTCTTCTGTTTAAAAAAGCAGTAACATTTAAACCCACTCCCCCTGTTAAATGCTATAGAAGCAAGTGTGAGTCCAATGAGGCCATTTCTGCCCACAGGGATTTGGACGTGTCAAGGTCCTATCTCCCACCACCGCCCGGTCCTGGGACAGAATTCCCACCCTGAGACCAGGCATCCCTTGCATTGCGACCCAAAAGCCCTGCCCAAAGGCATTCACTTCACAGGAAATTTTTCTATCAGTTGGACAGAGTGAATCTTCAAATAAATTTGATTCTAGACAGACACATTTTGATAAAATTCTAGGGAAGAGGGTCAGAAAAGGCCAGGAACATGTAATAACCAAAACAACAGGCCAGCTCAGGCTCTGACTAGAGGCTGGTATTAGAGCGGAAGAAGCCCCGACCTTGCAGTCAGACAGATGTGGTTTGATACCTGGGTTTGCTACGTACTCGCTGTACAGCACTAGCTGAGTCTGCTAACTGATCTGTATGCTTTGGTATTGTTTTAAAATCAGACCAATACTTGCTTCAAGGGGTGACTGTGATAAACTGTTGAGAGAACGTAAAGCTCCTGGTTCTTCCAAATTCTCAGTATACTGTGCGGGTCTCCATTAAACCCTCAACCACCCCCCTCCAGACACATACCCTCACTTCAGATCCCTCCCAACCTACAAGCAAAGCGCTATATTCTCAAGGTACTAAGCCGTACTTGGTAGCTTTAAAGGCAGTAAGCCTCATTTACTCCCTCCCTGTGGTCAGCAAAACTCTACAAATGGCTCCCAAGATTCCACATCCTAGTCCTGGATCTTGTGACTCTGAGGCAGTGTCCCTCTCATCGTCACTCTCATCTAACACAGCCCCGTGGCTGTGAGGTACTATGTGGCACAGCTGACCTGCAAGTAGGAAGACTACCGGGGGGCAATCACATGGGTCCTTCAAAGCAAACAGCTTCCCCTGCTGGTAGGGGAAGGGCTCCTCGGAGTCTGGGAGTGAGAGGAGAGCGTGGCATACTGCTGTCGGTCTGAAGATGGAGGGAGCCACATGAAAGAGGTCCCCAGAAGGCAGATTCCTCAGATGAGTGAGGAATGGGACCTCCGTCCTACCACTGCAAAACCTCCATGACCTTAGAAGTGGATTCTTCCACCGAGACTCCAGAAAGGAAGGCAGCCCTGCTGTCACTTGGATCTCAGCTTTGTGAGACTGAAGAAGGAACCCAGCTGCACCACACCAGTCTTAGGACCTAAAAGAACTGTGAGATAAGAGAGCTGCATGGCTTTATGCTACAAACTGTTTGGTAACGTGTTCTATAACACACAACTGCTTGACTTCCACAGAGACAGAAAGAGAAAGAGAGAGACAGAGACACAGAGACTGAGCAAATGGAGCAAAATCAACAATCAGCAATTGGTGAGTCTGGGTAAAGAGTATAAGAGATTTCTTTGTATTATTCTTGCAACTTTTCTGTAAATTTGTAATTACAGCAAAAAAAGAAAAAAAAGAGTTACAAATAATTAAAGCATAGGGCAAAACAAAACCCTTTGGCATCTGCGTAACTGCCAGTTGCTAATGTGAGTTCATAAATCCTTCAAGTACATAGGAGCCTAGAGTCGTCTCTCACTGGTGGGCCTCAATGAAAAAAAACATAAGTATCCAGTGACTTGGATAATAAATTCTCAAGTTTATCTCAGACAGTAGGAGGCCAAAAGGCTTCCCTTTTTTATTTTGGCCGGACCATCTTTTTTTAAAAAGATCATCTCTGCCAGAATCTAATTGTAGGCGGTTCACAGATGTTAGGGGGCCATGAATCTGAGGATACAGTATTGTACAAAAGCTGAACATCAGTGTATCAAAAAATGCATGATCATTCCCTTGGCAATGTCGAAAAACACATTTGTGTGATGAAGAGAGATTTTTTGTTTTGTTTTATAGAACACCTTTTACTTAAAAATGAGGCCTCTCTGGGGCTGTCAACATGGATATATAAGAGATTTTTTTTACAATACCACAAAGGAACTTTTCAGACATACGGTTGTTGAGCTTATAATGCAAAGTCTCAAAAATTACTATAGGCACAATAAGGTCAATACCTATTCCATCCATTGGTGGCTTTCAATGGTCCTTCTAAACAAAGGAAAACAAACATGGATAAGCAGAGTATGTTTCTTATTGATTTCTCTGCTTCACACTACTAGGAAATACATTTCAGAGTCTAGAAATAAGTCAAACATTGCTCAAGTTATGTTTTAAAATACCCTCCAGGTCCCCTTTCTGTATTTCCTCTGTCAATTTCCTCTGTCAATTCTCTCAGTTCTGCATTTTTCATTAACTTTCTTGGATTAACTTTCATCCCCATACCTTCTGTCAATAGCACCCTAAGATATTTTGACATTGATTATCAACATCAATTTCAGTTTGGTGCCATCTGCTATGCACTGTGGGACTTCAGCAAGTCTTTCCTTTTCTTTCTTTTTATTTTCCTAAGCTTATTTGAATTCCTGTATCTCCTGACATGTCGGAACATTGTGATATTATAAGCATTTTCAAAAAGAGGAAAATGAGATTGGATTTGAATTTCACCTTTCTTCTGTCCACGGGAAACAACCTCCCTTGCTCATAATAACGCATCAACGGTCAAAGGCCTAAAACCAGTATTAAGAGCTATTAACTCTCTCTTTAAGGCTGAGGTAGGAGATGTGCAGGGAAAGCCTCAGCCTTTCTCCAAAGAGAATACTTTCATTTCCGGACAATTATAGGGATTTCTTAGAAAATTCTTCTCTGTGTGGGTGTGAATTTGCATCTTTATAATTTCTAATCACTGGTCTTTGTTTGGCCTTTTATGTCTTCATGGGTTAAAACTATTCTGTCTTCCTAATGACTGTTCTTCTAACATGAAGACATCTATTGTACTCCTTGCCAGTCCCCAGCTCCTCTTTTTTTCCTGGTAAAGTATTTTAGAGTTTTCATAGGCTACCCTTTAAGCACCTCACCCCTAGTCGGACACCTATGGACCAGTTCCCTTTGATGAGCGTCGCTCTTAGAGGGCGGCCTGTACAATCTCCTCTTGTCATCTCTAATTGATGTATTACACTAGAATGGACTGCAATTCTAAGAAAGCCACACTATTTTATTACAACTAATAGGTCTAGAAGTCTTCTAGGCTTTAAAATCCCAGGACAGCCCACGGCCCTGGTAATTCCCTGTGATCCTACTATCTGAAGCAAAGTCAGACAATACAACTTTACAAAGAATGAGTGATAGGACCACCTTAAATGCACACAATTGAGTGAAAACACAAAGCTGCAATTTTTCACGTTCAGCACTGCCTCTGTGATTCTGTATTTCTGTTAGTTAAACACATTAAAGTGCTTTATGTAGAAGAACAATAGTATCTTAACGTTTAATCCTCTCAAATATGAAATTTGAGGGAGAAAATAATATGTATCAGATTGGTCCAAGAACCTTTTTATATTTTGGTCATTTCAGGGTGAAGAGCCACAATTCCAGTTACCTACGTGTAAAAAGCAGCAGCAATGTTCTAAAAACAGAGCTGGAATTTTTTAACTTAGTATGAGCTGTTTTTGCATTTGGAAAAATGAAGAATTTTGTTGTAGATGCCACTGTTCTTCCTCACATTCTTAATAAGAATGTTCACATACTTTGCAAAATCAGACCTAAGGTTGCCCTTGAATCTGTATTTAAAAATTGTGATATAACAGAAAAATGAAACGGTCTACCAAATACAAATGTTCTTCTACTATAAAATTGAAATGACCATTCTAGCTAGTTCTGCTTATAAACTCCATTCTTTTTCAGAGGTTACTGCTTTCTTCATAATGTCGCTCTGGAGTTGTGACCAGCTGTCCTTGTTACTTAAATGTGTGATAGGAAAACACCTGGAAATAAATGGCTTCCACAAGGAAATATGTTACACCATTTGCCAAAAGAAGGAATTTGGGCATAAATGGCTACAAGTGAATAACTTTACTATCTCATTTAAAAAAAAAAAAAAACCAAAAAACAGAAACATTATAAGGTACGGATTTCACATATTTAGGAAATCTAACTTTTTTATAGGAGTCTGACTCTTTAATAGGAATGCTAGAGTCAGCTTTACTATTTTTATTTTAACCCAATATGAATGCAATGGTTGACTTCGGCTATTTTTTGAATCCAAATCTCAGATCTAAAACTATATATGGCTAATGAATTAAATCTGCAATACCTAATATGTACTTTCATAAAACACAATTTGAGAACTATAAAATTTTCTGTGAACTTACACTGAATCCCTTGCTCCTTAGTACCGAGATTCTAATCCACTCCCTCTATATTCCTTCTTGGAATCAACAATTCTAAAAACAAAACATAAAGGCAAAATTACAAAGAAAAGTAACTCCATGATATGTGGGCCTAGAATTTCATGGTTTATTCCTATTGTGATATGTAGTATCTTACATAGGTGTCCAATATGAATAAATATCCAGTTATTTAACTGCTGCAAACATACATGTACATACACAGACACATACACACACACACACACACACACACACACACACACACACACACACACACAGATTCTACAACCTATGAAAAATTTCAGGAAGTACACATAGCAGATTGCTAATGTTAGTTTCTTCTACGGGTTGGAATTGAAAATGGGGAGGGACAGAAATCACACTTTTGTTTCTTAGGATTTTTCAATGTATTTCATATTTAAAACAATCAAAAGAGAAAAGGAAAATAACTGATTTTTCTCTATGAATAGCCATATAATGAAAGTTCTGCCTGTGAGTAAAAAATCATGCCACGATACTTGCCACCTAAGATTCCGTGGGTGATACCAAGTGCTTTTTTACATGTCATCACTTGAGTTCCCTGTGACAGCTCTCTACCATTAGAATAGGTATTTTCATTTTCTTTTTACTGATGAGTACAAAGGGGCTCAAAGTCGGTTAACAGACTTGAATGACTTCATGCGGGGATGCACTGGCAAAGGAATCAGACCCAGGCCTGCCAAAGCCAAATGCACAGTTGTTTCTTCCAAACCCTGCCTCTAAAACAAAACAGTCAAACTTGCTGGGTACATGTCCTTCTGAAAATGTTCAGGGAGCACTGAAAATGTACCAGGAAACAAAATGAAGTCAACATGTGCTTCAAAAATCTTTTTAGAGAAGCACCATAAATAAAATGGAATAAACCCAGATAATTATTTCTAAAGTCTAATGGCGGCCAAGAAAGTTTGACGATGTCAATGTATTTAGAAAAGGCAGTCACGGCTGCCAACAATGAGCACTTTCAGAAGCTCCAGTGATTGATGATGATGATGATGATGATGATTTGCTTCTTACCTTCTTATTGAATGTTTTAAATTATTAGTTTGTCTCAATGCATGCCTCTCTCCCTGGGCATTGCTTTGCCCTTTGATATTCTGTCAGGCTTTCAGTCAGACAGAGATTCATGATGTCTTCACTGTGTAATTATTCACTGTGCAATTTGTGTTGTCTGTGATGATCCTGAAATATTCATAGTACATGTATTGTTTTACCTGGTTAGCAGATCTCAGCGAGAGCATATTCTGATTAGGGTATCATTCAAGTTTATTCTACACCAAATAGATCGAAAGCACTAACTAGCATTTTGCAGGGGGGCATGGTTATAAAACGCCATAAAGCCTCTGACTCCAGAGAAACAAGGCAAACGATATCATAGAAATTAAGTAGTTATTTATTTTAAAAGCACTAATGTAGCAGCTGCCAAAGGACTTCCCATAACAATGCATTGACTATGTATCAGTGACACTTTTTTGACACTTCATCACATGCTAAAACAGGCCAGTGAAAAAACAAGTTGTTGTATGTCTCCTCTGTGCCAGGCACTATGAACAGAGCATGAGAAACAAAGGCATACCATCTCACTATCTTGAAGGAAGGCACAGACAAATTGGGGCCATATGCCCAAAAAGAGAGAATTTCAATAAAACAAGATCATAGTTCTGACAGGGATAAATAAGGATGTTTTGGATGTGGAGTGAGTAGTGGTCAGAGAAAGCTCTGGAGATGACACCTGAGGCGAAACTGTAAGGACGAGTGAGGCTAGACAAATGGCAGTGGTAAATGGAAGTCATTCCACAAGTGAGCTAATTTTCCTCTAGGCAGGTTCTAGACATTTTTGCTCCCAATATGAAGTTAATAATGCCTATTTCCTCAGACTCAAACACATACACATACACACACAAACACACACAAATAAACACACAGGCACATACATACACAGACGCACACACATACCAAAACGGAGTCCTTTTAAAAGAAATTAAGTTGTTATATGACAATGTTATCTCATTTTATGTTTTAATATGCAAATACTCTTAACTTTATTGATTGCATTACTTTAGAAGAGTCAGAGAAAAACTAAGGCTGTAATCACAAGGAAAGCAGGTTATAATCCTGTGGAGGATGGCAGCCAAGGAGCAAGAAATCTGAGGATGTTCTTTCCAAACCCAACATCTTACATGAGTCTATGGCTTAAATTTATCTGGCAAAGATTCGCAAAGGAGACCCAATAATGAGCTTTCCCTAAAAAAATGAAAGATTTTTAATAGCAAGCTAAATATTAAAACAGCACATTTTCTACATCATAATCTTTAAAAAGTTTACTACAAGCTGAAGATACATATATATGTGTGTGTGTGTATGTGTATATGTATAATATTCTAATATATCTGTGCTATTTGAAGAACTAGATTACCACTAAGCCATAGTCAATAATAACATACTGTTTCATAATCATGGAGTGGTTTCATAATAGAGGATTTGAATATTATTAATTCACCTGATTATCACTTTAATCTTCTTGAAATTCTTTTGTCATATTCCATGAATTAAAAAAATCAGACTTCATCAATATAATCAATTCTAGGTTTCACAAGATCATCACTAGATTAATGCTTATTGATTACTAAACCATTTTCAATGCTGCTTTAAAAAGTTCTTAGTCCCGGGCTGGCCCGGTGGCTCAGGCAGTTGGAGCTCCGTGCTCCTAACTCTGAAGGCTGCTGGTTCGATTCCCACATGCCCCAGTGGGCTCTCAACCACAAGGTTGCCGGTTCAACTCTTCGAGTCCCTAACAACTAGCAACAGCAACTGGACCTGGAGCTGAGCTGCGCCCTCCACAGCTAAGATTGAAAGGACAACAACTTGAAGCTGAACGGCACCCTCCACAACTAAGATTGAAAGGACAACAACTTGACTTGGAAAAAAGTCCTGGAAGTACACACTGTTCCCCAATAAAGTCCTGTTCCCCTTCCCCAATTAAAAATAAAAAGTTCTTAGTTCCATTTTGATGTTGCAAAATTAAAGAAGCATATTGCAAAAGTTGATAACCAATATGGAGATTTAGTATACAAAGGCATCAGGTCAAAGCAGTGGAGAAGAGATGAATTATTTTTTAATGGTATTGGGATAATTGCTTAGCTACAGTATGCAAAGAGATAAAATGAAAGCATGCAAATATTAGAAGAAAGACTGGATGAATTCTTCTATAAGCTAGGACTAGGAAAAACTTTTGTTAAATATGACTCAAAATCTAGAAACAATTTGTAAAAAGATAAATAAACGTGATCATATAAAAAAATTATATGGTAAAAAAAATACCAGAGCAAATAAAGAGACAAAAGAAAAACTAGGACAGTATTTGTAATTAATATTAGGCCACAGGGTTAATATCCTTACTATATAAATAGTGCCTAAAAGTAGAGAGTAGGCTAAGAGAAGAATGGGCAAGAGTCATGCACAGGGAGTTCACAGAAAAATAAATGTAAATGGCTCTTTTCTTAAAAATAAAGATGTACAACGTTACTCATAACAAGAGAAATACAAATTGAAATATTGTTTTACTCTAAAATGTCATTCATTGCCTACTAGATAGTGAAAGGGTTGACCACTTGCTTGGTTGATAAGATGTGAGAAAACAGATTCTGTTAGGAATGAAAAATTGTACCACACGTATAGAGGAGAATCTAGCAATATATAATGCAATTATATCAACGTTTAATTTGGGGGTTTGACCTCAAAAGTGGGGAAAAATTAGCTCTACACCAAATGCTGCTCTGCTACTAACCTAATAAAGCTTAAAGACAAATCTGTAGGGATCAAACTGTTTCCAATTTAATCCCTAAAAGTAAAAAGCAAAGTAAAACCTGATAAACCTAACTACCACAGGGACTGCATAACAACCCAGAAAGTATTTACTTCAAGTGAATTTAAAACACAGCAATTTCACTAGTGGGAGATATCCTCAGGATAAAAGCAAAGTCAAGAAATCTTAAGTTGTGTTGAGTATTTTGTTTGCAATAATACTGATACTATTAACCTGAAACTATTATACACACACAGACACACACACACACACACACACACACACACACACACACACACACCCGTGTTTCCCCGAAAATAAGACCTAACCAGAAAATAAGCCCTAGCATGATTTTTTAGGATGATGTCTCCTAAACATAAGCCCTTATGCGTCTTTTGGAGCAAAAATGAATAGAAGACCCGGTCTTATTTTTGGGGAAATACAATATATACGTACACACACACACACACACACACACACACACACACACACAGTAGAATAAAGGAAATTAGAAATTATTTTAATCAAAATTTCATTGTAAAAGATATAGAAATACTAAATCAAAGAAGACCCTAAATTCCAAATTTCTAAATTTCAATTAGAAATACCAGTATGAATATATAATGTATATTTTCTCTGAAAAAACAAAAAACAAAACAAACAAAAAAACCCAAGAATATATTCCTAGCTATGTCCATTGAAAAGACCTGAAAATAATTACATAGACCAGAAACAGTGAGCCCTTGGCACCTAGATTTTTTAATCTAAATACCATTTCTCACAAAAATGAGCAAAGATGTTTGGAACAAATAGACGATTCTAGCACAGGAAATGTACAAGATGAGTCTGGAGCATTTTGCATAAGAAGCTAAATGTGCTCTCAAAGATGGAACAATTTCACATCAAAACGAATAACTACAATGGATTAAGACACATTAAAATGTTAAATCCAAGCGTTTATAACAATACTAAAGAAAAACTTACTTTTAGAGGATGCTAGAAAACCATTTTATTATTCTAAAAAGCAGTAAATAAAGGGAAAAACATAACACTTACCATGCCTTTCCTTTATTGCCTCACTATAATCAAATAGCTTAGTTTAAAAAATATTTATTAAAAAAATTGGTTATTAATAAAGATGGAATAATTGAATAAAAAGACTATTTTTTACCCTTGATAAAAAATATTGATTCTAGCAATGTTCAGCATTAACTGGTATAACATGAGGTAAAATGTGACAGAGAACTTTATAGTGGATGGTTCACATTGATACCACTTGCACTCTCTCATCTCACGTAACATCATAAAAGAGTAACAACCAGACACTGTTCCTCGATGTGATGTACCTGGAGCTGATGTGAGGCCACTTAGGAGATGTTCTTGCCAAAAGGGATTGATCTTATTTGAATTCTGATTGTATATATTTACAGTCATAGTGATAGTTATAAGGTCTTCATACCAGTTCATACCAGACATTACAGATGCTACAGGGAAGAAGACACAGTGTCTGGCCCCAAGGAACTTAAAATATAAATGGGATTGGAAAGCACTTGAAAGTGGGGCTTTTTCTATCAATTCTGAGTTCATCTTCGACCCCATCTTCTACCACACCACTTTATAAGTACTCTCTAGACCTCGGCTGTCTATTATGTTATCTGCTAACCACATGCGGCTACTGAGCTCATGCAAAGTGCCTAGAATGACTGAGGAAATGCATTTCTATTTTTACTTTTTTAATAAATTAGAATTTTAAAACTGATACTCAGTTTCAGTTATCAGACTATTTTAAGAAAATTGGAACAACTTGAGTACGTGGATTTACTTTTCAACTACAAATTGTAACTGTAAATCTTAATACAGATCAAGTATTTCCAATGAAAAGTTAGTGTCTGAATTGAGATGTGCTATAATTACAACATCGATCCTAGATTTGGAGGAATTAGCATGAAATGAATGATGGAAAATCATTCATTAATTACTTTTATAGTGACTACATATTGAAATAATCATTTGTATAGACCAGTTACATAAAATGTATTATAGATTAATTTCACCTTTCTTTTTACTTTCTTAATGTTTCTATTATAATTTTTTAAATGATATGTGGTCTTGCCCTGTATTTCTGTTTGACAGTTCTGCTCTAGCATGTGTCAGACTGAAAGGTAATTACTTATTTAAATGCTTCTCTCAACTCCTAGACTTGAGTTACATGAGGGCGGGAACTGTGTGCTCTTCATCTTTAATCAGTGCCTGACACATAGTAAACATTCAATACATGCTGGAGAAGAGAAAAATGACCCAGACATACCTTGCTGAGAGCCCATTAGAGAGCAGATGGATGCGGACGGGTGAGATCTTGTGGGGAATCCTTCTATATAATGCCATCAGCTGATGGAACGTAGAGGGGGAGAGAGAACAAGACAATGCAAATTGACTCCAAGGGGCAAACCTAAGAAAATCATTGTGGTATCCACATACGGGTAATCGGCAGAAATAACTAAATTTAAGTTATTATGTAAGACTCAAAAATGGTACAAAAGTATCTTCTTTCCAAACATGCTGTAGACTTTCTGGACCCAGCTATTACTGCGTCTGCTAGCTAAGTGACCTGGCTAGAAGTCCTGAGTATCCTGTACATGCCGAGTTGTCTCTACTTCCTGACTTAGAAGAAATGCTACTCCATGGGTGATAGATGTGGCTTCCTAAACGACATAAGAAATAAATCTTGATCATAGGATGCCTCCCAGATTTAGGTCTGGTCTTTTTTCCTGCCCCAGCATAACCTAGTCTGTCCAGATTGATACAATATAAATATATCTGCCTAACCTCTCTGTCTCATGTTATGCTCCTCTTTCTCTCTGCCTTGGCTGATGCTGTTCCCCTTACCTGAAAGGCCATTTTCTCGCCTTTATTCTGATCCATCATTTCATAAGAGTGTTTTGGTTGTATGATGATTCCAACCATTGTCGTTCCCCTCTTCTCTAAACCTCCAAAGAGCTGCCTTCTATGGAAATTGTATTTCGCATGTTTTTCTGCCACCAAAACACTTAATCTATTCTCTCACACAATGAAATTAATTGGGGGGTTATTTCTTCAGATCCCTACTTTGAAACATTTTTCCTCCTTACTTCCATCAAGTCTAATCAGTACCCTATTGTTATGCTTTACTGGGTGTCTGGACCAGCAGCCAATCATTGTGAATAGAATTTTGCTTATAAGCATGTGGGATCGGGACTAAGGTAAGGAAAATGAGGTGCAATAGGATGCATACTTTAAGATACTCACACTCTGTGAGTTCAAGTTCATTGTTCAAGTGCTGATTCTGAACTGCAAATAATTTTAACATGAGTGAAAACTCAGCATGTGAAAATGGTGGGATATTAGGCTGGAAATGCAGATAAAGGCCTGATCAGGCAGAGCTCTATCTCTCCTGGTATAGAATCAGACTCTGTCCTCAGAGCAAAGTGGAACCAAAATATAGTGTGGGCCAGAGGCGGGATATGAGTTCATATGGGTGTGTTAGAATGACTGACCTCATATCAACCTGGAGAATGGGTTAGAAAGAATAAGGCAAGAGGTCATTCAGAGAGAGAAATGTTTAGACTATTTCATCCATAGCAGTGGCAGTAAGAATAGAACAGGGGATTACTCAAGTGATCAAAGGTGAAGAATTGAGGGGATAAGGGGTGGGGAGGATCAAGAGGGCTGCCATGATTCTGCTTGGCCTCCTGGGATAATGGAAATACTATCCACAAGATGGGTCTTTCATAAGGTTGTCAATATTACATGCTGGTCTTAAAGATTGAAGAAGGGCTACGCATGTGGAAATGAAGAGGATGGCATAGAGTTGAAGAGAACAGTCCCTAGACAGGTCCAAAAGAATGGAATAAAAGCGCTTTTCTGATGACTTTGGGAACCATCATTGGCCTTATAATTCAACATCGTTGGACAAAATACATTACAATGTGAACACTCAGAATATTCCACTGGGAAGAGAAGAGTTGACAAGCAGCTCTCTCAGGCCCCACCCAGCATCCAGCCAGTATACCGCTGCCTACCTGTTTCTGTCTTTTCTCCATCGGAAAGTCATAACTGGTAGCCTATCAAAACAGCTACAAGAACAAATTCCATTGAACTCAACTGAGAAGAACCATGAAACCGGGTCGGGGGACTGTTACAAAGCCAGGGAGAAACAGCAACACTTGGACAAACAGAAAATACATGGTTCCTAGACATTACATAGATGAGAACTTTTGCAGATTAACACAATCCCCCATGAAGACTTGCTCTCACAATTAGTCATGTTAAATTGCCAAGGCACACCATCAGCGTGAGCCCACAGCTGCCCCATCTCCGAGACAGGGAATGTTATTTTTACTCTTACAGTTACAGCAAGACTCTAATTACCGAAACTGCCGATGTCACCTTAATTACAGTTTTATTTAATGATCACATTGGGCACTGCTGCATGATATGGAATTTTTTTTTAAATAAAATATGGTAGAGAAGTGAAGGAGGGTTAAGCTCCCCACAGATCATCGTTCATCTCGCTGGGGGGCATAAACTTAAGAGAAGTTGGCAAAGAGCTCCAATTCACAGGGAATGTTGCTAAAATGTAAATTGGGCATTTGTTGTTACAAAAGTGAAAAAATAGCGCATTTTTAAAACGCAAGTTCATATTTTTCCAGCGAGGCATTATGGGAAATAATAATTGCTGGTACTTGTATTTCTCAGCACATAGAACTCTATTAGGACACAACCAAACTGTGTGTTAACAGTCTTACCTGTGCTAATGATTTCACATTTCCCGAGTGCCCACCGTCGACTGCTATAGGTAAGCTCCAGGAGCTTGTCATTTAATTGTGGAGTAACTGACAAAGGCATACACATTAACTGCAAATAAACAGCTGGGTGTTAAAACAATCTCTGAAATGATGTGAGTGACTCCTGATTGTTGCTGGTGTAGTTAATCAAAAATAGATTTCTTATTGTTATGAGAATAGTAAAAGGCTCAATATGGAATACACCTTAGAAAAAATTCTCTTTCATCGCCTTCATTCTATCAGCAAGGAGAGTGAGGCTCACAGAGGTCAGGGCTTTCCCAAATTGCACAGTGAATTTTTTTAGTGATGGGCTGACCTTACAATCCAAGGGGCTTTGAGGCTCCGTCTGCTCAGGGTCAAATCTTGAGCAGCCTTCAGAAGAAGCAAATGGAGAGAAAGTGTGTGTGTGCGCACGTATGTGTTTGTGTGTGATAGAGGTGGCAAATGCAGGGATATCCATCTGCAAATACTGGCTCCAACATGCCCAAAGGTAGAGGCACGAGTATACATGTCATAATTTGTTATGTAAATAGAAGAGAATGAAACAGAAGATGGAAGAAAACAGACAATAAGGATAATAAGAGAAGTGGGCTATGAACAATTTATGGAGAACCACATCCAGGGACCTTAATTTTAAGAGACAATTGAAAGCCGTTCCAAAATTACAAAAAAAAAAAAAAAAAGTTCTTTATATAATCA
Organism: Rhinolophus sinicus; assembly: GCF_057876585.1. Lineage (NCBI taxonomy): Eukaryota > Metazoa > Chordata > Mammalia > Chiroptera > Rhinolophidae > Rhinolophus > Rhinolophus sinicus. The sequence continues at coordinate 58,799,511 of NC_142508.1, read as the reverse complement.
AAACTTATTTTGCTAATAAATCTTGCTTTTGTAAGTAGGGTAGATTCAAGACAGGAGCAGCAAGAAAGAAGAAATAGGGTTGTCACTGTTAACTGGAAATCAACTAGATACATGATTGGAAAACAGGAGAGAAAAAGAAAGAATGATTTGGGTTTGTAGGATAAATCATTAAGGAATGGAAATTTTACTTAATACTCAAGGACAAAAAATATTTTTAAAAAATCTAGGAATACAAGTCAAATACAACATTGGTAGCGAAAATTTGAATGTGGGAAAGAAGAAAATAAACTCCATCTTTAATATACTTTAGATGGCAGTACGTCTCCCAGGTGGGGATATCACGTAAAAAAGGAGAAACAAAAGTTCAATTATAACATGAATGGTCAAGGCCGGATATAGAAATGTGAGAGCTAGCCATATAGTAAATTTAAAAAATTCTCTTCAAAAGCCTGACTTCCTCTACGCAGTTAACATGTAGATGGTCAAAGCTTAACTCGGTCAAATAGAGAAAAAAAATGTATTTTGGTCAAAATGTAATTTATTTTACGCTGGTAGCTTTTAAAAATGAAAAATAATACAAGCCTTTCCTGAACTAATCTCATATAAGGAATCATTCTCAAGATTATCAGAAATCGCCTATAGCTCCATGAGGCTAACGTTCTCTTTATGGGACATAAAGCCTCCTTAGCATCAGGCTTATTACGGAAGGCAGCCTGAAGAGGCATATTCTCCCTGCTTAAGCTTTTAAAAACTTATAAAAATAGCAAACACATCTTATCTGGCGCTACTGAAATAGCATCCCTGAGAAGGAAAAGCATTTCAACTAGCTTGAAAAACAAATGCCTCCCCAGAGACCTGGCCTCTCTTGGCAGAGAGTTTTTGTCAAAGCTCTTGGGGAGTTTTATGTAGAAGCAGATGGGGCAAATTTTCCCCTTTATTGTCTTCACCTCTAATTGATGGGTATCCAGAGAGAGCCTGAATCATAAAGTGCATGAAACCATCTTCATCCACACTCCCTTAAGTTCTTTTCAAGACGTTTATTTTCCGGAAGTCTAGTCCATTGACAAGAGTGGAATCAATGCAATTAAAATGAACAAATCACTTTGCAAATCACCACCTCTAATTTCCACAATGAGCTGCCTCTTAAAATCCGTGAAGGCTTTTTATCGCAGTCAACTTTTCTCCATGGAATTCAAATCACTGCAAATTCGTGAAAGTTTAGATAAAAGTTTGGGATAAATCCAGCCGTTAGGATCAATGAATGAAATTACTCTGAAAAGCCAATCTTCGTCCCCAAATCCTACCTTGAAGGATAAACACTCCCTATTTCCATGTCCTTTCTTTCTATTACTGGACAGGGTTGCCTGATTGGAACTTCTCCTCATCCTCGTTGTTCAACTCAATCTGTAAAGGAGATATAAATAATTATCAAAGACACCTCCAAGTGAAAATAGAAATGTGCGCACAGAGTAAATGAGGTCTGTGCCCAGCTCCTCTCCCCACGGCATTTGTCACTGCAGTATAAGCTGAAGGTGTCCTATTGCCCGCGGCCCCTGAAAGGAAGACTAAATGAAAGTACTGGGGAAACACAGGTGGAAGGGAGTTGGAGGACAAATATCCCATCTTCCTGGTTGGATAATTCTGATGTCGGCCACTGATTCCCAGTGTTTACAGACATGACTCAGCCCTCCTGGCAAGTCACTCCATAAACACTGTTACTGGCTTCCTTCCTTTCCCTACCTCACTTCCTCACACCCCTGTCAGTGCTTCCTGGAATCACCTCCCAAGTAAACATTTGCATTTAAAGTCTGTTTTGTGGTAAACTGAAACAGATTATTACAACCTAAGCCCATGGAAGCTTAAGTGAGGACCAGATCAGGGAATACCGCACCCCTAATTAACTCCCCTGGTGGAATCCTCAACAGGTAAGAAGCAATGCAGCATCTAGTATCGGATGAGTACATGTGCTCGCCGATTAAGTTCCTCCTTTATCGCCCAAACAGGATTCTTGTGGGCATAGTTTTGAATTCCCTCTATCCGTTCCTTCCTTTTTTCCAGATATCACAGGTAATCAAAAGCAGGCCATGCGTATGTTTTCATACATATCAAAGCCAAGCCACGTGTTTTGCACGACAGTATCTTGGAGATATTTTCTTTGGGACAGTGTAAACTTCAGGTTTGATCCTCACATCATCCTATCTCCCTGGAACCTACCTTATTTGCCAACTTTCATAGAAACACATTTGTAAATAAGAGAATTTGAAATTGGAAAGCTTCATTCATTGCCACTTTATTTGCATAAATCAAGCAAAATTTATGTAAAATCTAGACCGAAGCAAACATGTTCAAAGTCTATGAGCTTATCAGAAGTTAACATGAAACTAGAAAGATATAAACCAAAGTCTTCCTTATACAGGTAGGTTCTGGGAGCATTATTTCCCATCACCATCGGGAGATTTGCCATTTATCAAGAAAATTAGACTGCCTTCTAGCTGCTGGTCGATAGAATGGACGGTGGAGAAATTTCAGTCCTAAAGCCCGAGTATGTGTTCATCCTCAACAGCAGACTTTGATGCTCACAGCTATGGCTTCTTCTTCTAACTCTTTTCCCCTCTGGCTGAACTTCACAAACTAAAGTCTATCTGCTTAATTTAATACCTGCTTTTGCTCAATTCATTTATCAGTGTTTGGCTGATTTCTTTCCAAGTGGCAGATATTTGGGCGTAAATATTTTCTATTCCACGTGTATGATGTAGCCTGGGGTAACTTTCATCAGGGATGGCATTAAGCTATGCGAAATGATAGACTGTTTTCCTTCACATTACCTTCCTCCAGGTAAACTACTCTGTAGATTAGTAACTGGTTTTCCTTGATTTATTGTTGAAGGTTACTCCACGTTCCTTTACATAGTACTTTTCTATGAATTATGCATACTGTTAAGGTCCAACACCCAGAGAAGGCTGTGGACTACAATTTCTCCTCTTGTAATTTACATTATACCATCAGAAATGACTTAAGCTTCCAAATGTTTCATTCAGAAGATACGGCTTGATACTCAAATGGGAGATGTTGGAGCTACTTGATAATACTGCGGTTCAGTACTCTTAATCTTGTTTCAAACTTGATATTTCCATGTTTTAATTACAAACCTTATGCACAAATCAAAACATAAACACATAAAACCTACAGTGACCCCAAAATATAAAATATCTAATACATGAGCATCACAGGCATACCTTGGAGAGACTGCAGGTTGGGTTCCAGACCACCACAACAAAGAATATCACAGTAAAACGAGTCATAATCTTTTTGCTGGTAGAGGGTCTTGCCTTTGATTTGTAAAAAAACGTAACATTTGTGAAGAGCAGTAAAGCCAAGCACAATAAAACGAGGTCTGCCTGTACCTATTTCTTTTCTATCTGAAGCAACAAAGTGAGTAGAGAATAAAAAAAAAGAGCTGTGAATGGAAAAAGAAAAAGGGATAAAATGAACTCAAATGCTAGAGATGTTGTCGTTTTTATCATCATGAGTTGTCCTGTTTTATCAATCACATCCAAATATCATTTTGTTAAAGTTTGATCTCCTTTATTGCTTCAATTCATTTCATTTTTTACAGTACCTATTATTTCCCATGCTTCTCCTTGTCCATATAATTTTCTCCTTTAATTCTTAAATCATAGCCTAAGATAACAGAAAAACTCTGACCAGCACCATTAGCATCACCCGGTCCCCATCCCATCCTAGAAACTCTCGAGGTGGTGGTGGGGGGGGAGACACAACCATCTGCTGTAATCAGTCCTCCCGAGGATTCTGATGTGTGCCCGTTTGATATTTCCCAAAACTAATTGCAAGAGATCCCTCCTGGGCACTGCCTTGTGCTATCCTTACTCATCTTTTATGCCAGCAACTGCCCACTGGGTAACTGCTTCCTACAGGCGTCATCTGATAACACCTTGCCTCAGTTGTGTTATTCATTTTTCACTTTCTTCCCGGGCTCCAGCCACCTGGAATGTCTTTAAAGACCAGCTTATCCCTCATCTATGTGGTTATCCACATACTATGTGGATACCATAAGGGGGGTTAAAGTCACACTGGGCAGTTTCTGCATTTGCCCCTTAGGTGGAAATTCTGAGGCACACTCTAAATGGCTCCCTATAAAGTGGTGGCCAACTCAGAAAGTGACGTTTTACTGTTTCACCCTCCTTCTGCGTTTTACAGTCCTGTCTGTTGTCCTTCTCCCCTGAGATCACTTCCCAAAACAAACTGCCTGCATGTAGCAGGGTGGGAGAAATCTAGACTAAGAAGTAAACTGTCCTACTTTAAAGATGAAACAACTGACTATCACGAGTGTTCCTGTTTAGGTGAGTCTACCAGAAAGAACTAGAAAGTCCTCTGGAGAGAGGGAAGGGAATTCCATGGTTTCCATTGCAGGGATTTGGGCTGGTTGTTTTGCTGTTTTATCACTTCTCTCAAAGAGAGTGAGGTTGAAGGTGAGTGCTGCATTCTTCAATAAAGCAGACAGAGAAAAGGATATAGTTCCAAGGACATCCGTCTTTAGCAATGAATGGAATATTTTTGCATCTATCTATAAAAAGAGGTGAATCTTTCCACACTTAAACTGAGAGTAGAGGGTTTTAGTAACTCTATGGTACAGTTTGTGACTCATTCATTCCATGAAGCATAACTTTCATACAACTATTTTTGTGTATGTATATGCATGTGTGCGTGTGGTTGGGGGATGATCTAACCTTCCAAGTCCCAAAAAAAAGAAAGTGAAATCCAGTAAAAATTGAACTTAACTAGGAAAAGAAAAAACTAGTGCAAAGCTTGCTATTAACTTAATTCGTCACAAAATGACTTCACTTACATGTTTTGTGCCTTAGTTTCTAACACCTGTAGTATGATTATAATAATAAGCTTCTTAAAAAAGGAAATATTTTTCTTTTCTGAACATTATTTTGCCCTCAATCACGAATATTGTTTCAAAATTCATATTTATATTCTGGTCTATAAAGTTATTTTTTGAAATACTTTTTCAACCCACCCATAATGCAAATGTTTAAAACTCAACACAATGAAAAGTACTATATTTAAATCTGTAAAATAGTGCCACAAAGGTAATCGAATATAATGTCTTTTTTTCTTTTTCATACATGTATATATAAAGGCCAAAAAAATGTATACCCATTTTAAGAAAGGAAAAAACTGTGTTAAAACTATACTGATCATAACCACTTTGAGCAACTCCAGTAATTGCAGAAGTCAAATGTGACTCATACTCATCTTTTGTTATCGGTATATATTGAGTATTACAATTTTAATACAGTTTTTCCTTTCTTAAAATGTGCATACATTTTTTTGGCACCCTCTGTGTGTATATATGTGTGTGTGTGTATATATATTTGTGTATATATATACACATTTAAAGAATACACAGTGTCCCTGAAAGAATCATTAGTTTTGTTATTCACTTTTATGAAGACAAAGATAGGGTTCTGGAACAAAGAGTAATTTTACTTAAATAAATTAGACATAAATTATGCATTTCCAATAAATCTAAATTTTTCTCTTTCTTTTAATGCTTTTCATGGAAAATATTCCACTTCTTACATATTCCTTCAAATTAGTAGACTTAAAGGATTTGAATTGCAATTTTAAAGTTGCAGGAAAATATGATCATTTAAGGTTTTCATTAATCTCTTGTTTTTTAAATTATTTTCTTCTCTTAGAGGACCTCACAATTAATTTTAAATTCAAGTGGTAGTCTTTGGCAGCATCACCCAAAGATTATGGGATGACCTTTCTTTGTTGTAGAACCATTAAGTAAATATTTGGAATTTTAGCTGAGCCTCAACCAACAAAAAAGTTGGGAATCACTACTGACATTTAGGAGATAAACGAGGTTAGTTGTAGAAGGCTTTGTACAGATAGGATTAAAAAATGATATATAGTGTATGATGCCATTCATGTGACACTCTGGAAAATGTAAACTCTAGGGAAAGTAAACAGATTCGGATCTGTGGTTGCCAAGGGTTGGTTTTGGAAGGAGGAGTTGTCTACAAAGGGCTTACACAAGGGGATTTTAGGGTGTGGAACTGTTCTGCATGCTACTTTGATGATAGATACGCAACCCCATGGCTTTCTACACCACAAGGCATGAACTTAACCGTATGCAAAGTTTTCTTTTTTGACACCTAATTGAGGTATAACTAATGTACAAAGAAGTGCACATATTTAATGTGTATAATTTGATGAGTTTGGGCATATGCAAATACCCAAGATACCATCACCACAATGAAGGTAATAGACATATCTAATACTGTGTTTCCCCGAAAATAAGACCTCGCTGGACAATCAGCTCTAATGTGTCTTTTGGAGCAAAAATTAACATAAGACCCGGTCTTATTTTACTGTAATATAAGACTGGGTCTTATAATATAATTTAATGTAATGTAATGTAATGTAATGTAATATAATATAATATAATATAATATAATATAATATAATATAATACCGGGCCTCATATTAATTTTTGCTCCAAAGACGCATTAGAGCTGATTGTCTTGCTAGGTCTTATTTTCGGGGAAACACAGTACCTCCCAAACTTTAAAAAATCAACCTGGTATCAGGGGATCCCAGAATGGAATGCAGATGGTGACAAATGACTCTAACTACATGTAATACGCAGAATTCTAAAATAGCCCCTAGATTTCTTACCCCAATCCCCAGGACTGTGAATATGATGAAATCACACCCATGACTATGTTATGTTACATGTCAAATGGGATTTTTCAAATATAATTAAAATTACTAATCAATTGATTTTCACTTAATCAAAAGAGAGATTTTCCAGATGGATCTAAGCTAATCACATGAGCCATTTAAAAGCTGAGAATTTTCTCCAGCTGGCAGCAAAAGTTAGATTCTAAGCAGAGGAAGGATCCATTGCTGCCTTTGAAGCAATGCATCATTGCTGGCTTTGAAGTTTGAGGGAGCTATGTGCAAGGACCAAAGTGTAACTTCTAGGAGCTACAAGTGACCTTGGCTGACAGCCAACAAGGAAATCAAGACTTGACTCTTACAGCGGCAAGGAACTGGCATCTGCTAACAGCCGGAATGAGCCTGGAAGCAGGTTCTTCCCTAGGGCCTCTAGTCGAGAGCCCAGCACAGCGGACATCTTGATGTCTGCCTTGTGAGATGTTAAGCAAAGAACTCAGTGAAGCCCACCTGAACTTCTGGCCTACCCAACTGTGAGCTAATAAATGGATATTCTTTTCAAACACGAGGTTGTGGTAAATTAACACAGCAATAGCAAACTAATGCACTACATTATAAATGAATGGTATATCCCCACTGGAGATGGTGGGAAAAAAATGAGCTGACCTACATAACTCTGGAAAACTACGTTCTGATTGGATATTGAAGATTAAAGACAAAAAGAACTGCACATAAACTTTGTACTCAAATGGGTAATTTGTTTCTCACAGGAGTACACGCTAGCAATTCTGAAACTACTTTACATTCATAGTAGGATTAAACAAGTAAGGAAATAATTTGTACATTGTGGGAGCCAGGTTTCTCACTATCCCAGAGGGAAGTCATTTACAAAAAAGCAAGCGGGGTAGGCTAGAGTGTGGATTCAAGTATAGATACAAATATAAGCTCATGTTTACTGACAGACACAGAAAGAAAAACAGATGTGTATGTATGCATGAGTTAGTAAACAAATATTTCCTAGCTCCATTCACTGAGTGAACCTACCTAGACTCAGTGACACCCCAGTAGCAGCAATGAACACTCCTAGTGCCCAAATCTTGGTTTCTAAATACCATTTTCCAATCAAAGGAACCAGGGCTCTTTGGAGAAATGACTGATTTTAAACTGGAGCAGGAAATATACACAATGAGCCTGGAAAATCTTATAATGCCAGGAAATGAGGAAGTGCTTAAACAAAACAAAACAAGAATTAAAGAAAAAAGAAAGAAAGAATGGGGGGACTATCACAAGGAACTGGGAGTCAGCTGAAAGATCTCACAGGGGCAAAAACTGGAAAACTTCAGCAGTAAAATGAATATTGATGTTATTGGACTAAAACCCAAATAATAAAATAAATATCCATGAGTCTGTGCTGACCTTAATAATTGAATAAATAAATAAATAAATAAATAAATAAATAAATAAATAAATAAAGAGAGAGACTCTTCCTCACAGAAGAATTCCAGGTAATAACTGTAGAAGGAATGAGGGAAATGGAAGATCCCTGTTAGGACATTGCAGTAATAATTGCCACAGGCAAAAATCCATGAAGAATGCTAAATATGTATTATTATGTATTACTTTTAGGAGAAATGGAGTGCACACATGACCTTCAAGCATCTCCAAGAAAATATTTACTAGCTATCGGAGTGGTTTTAACCTAAACCAACAAAATCTTTGATGCTATACTCCTCAGGCGGTATACGTTGATAATAATCCCTGTGACTGGGCTAGGCGTAGTCAGCTGCTTCTAACAGGTTACGGAAAGGGCGAAAACAGTAACTTTGTAGTGGAGAAAACTGCAGGCACTACTTTAACCCAGTGACCGAGGTAATGTTTATGTTTCTCTCACATCTGATCACAAAGACTCTGGCTTCAGTTTTCACAGAGGCCCATCCTTTAGTGAAAACAAAATAACGAAGACTATTCTGGCTAGCTCACTTTTGAGCTACTTGTTGTGATGGTTAATTTGATGTGTCAACTTGACAGGGCTAAGGGATGCCCAGAGAGCTGGTCAAACCCTGTTTCTGGTTGTGTCTGTGAGTGCGTTTCATTTGATTCAGTAGACTGAGGAAAGCGGTCCACCCTCATCAATGTGAGTGGGTGTTATCCAATCTGCTGAGGGCCCAAATGGAACACAAAGGCAAAAAATGGGCAAATTCTCTCCCTTCTTATCCATTTTCCCCTACTCTTGGACATCACAGTTCTTGGCTCTTGAGCCTTTGAACTCCTGGGCTTACACCACAGGTGCCCCTGATTCTCAGGCCTCCGGACTCAGACTGAATTATACCACTGGTTTTCCTGGGTCTCCAGCTTTCAGAGGGCAGCCTGTGGGACTTCTCAGCCTTCAAAACAGTGTGTGAGCCAATTCGTATAATAAATGTCCTTATATATGTCTCTATATATCCTATTGGTTTTGTTTCTCTCGAGAACCCTGACTAATACTTATTTTCACATACCACCCAGCATGGTCTTCATTTTCCTACATCCATATAAATTTAGATCCTAGAGAAAGAGATCCATAGCCTGAGTCTGTGAAACCACAGACATCTTGCAATTGCTGTGGAAACCTATGTATGTGTATGGGCATTATTTTTTTCTGAAGAGAAACTTCATTCCATCTTAGTCCAGGCATCAAACACTTCAAAATGTTAAACAACAGTCTTAAGCATAGCCATTTTTGCTTTACTCATCTCCGTTTTTTTGTAAAGAAAATACTTGATGCTAATGTGGAATAAATGAATACATAAATGAAAGCTATAAAGTAGTTCAATTACTTGGCCCTTTACTGAAAATAATGATTCTATCTGGATTTGAGAAATCAATGATTCTCCAGATTTGAGTTCTCAGTTAAGCCAAAGTAACAGTTACAGTTCAACATAGAATTTTCTTATGTACAGTTGTACCCTCATAAATAAAGTAGCCCTGTGGCCTGGTTTATCCCTGCTGTCCCAGAATATTGTTTCATCCTGTCTGGTTTGGCATTTGTCCTGGATTTTTCATATTTTAATGTGGTATTATTTTAATATTTGCACTCGCATAAACTAAGCTGGATTTGGTAGAGCTGCACGGTGTCCTTTAGGCTTCTGCCAGAGCTTGCAAATGAAATGTCTGACTCACAGGTGCAGGAAAAACGGAGAGCTTACTGAAATATGTGGTTAAATCTGCAAGGCAACTAGCTATAACCTCTCTTTTCCAAGCACTTCACAGACATGAGGTAATTAACACCTCTTTCTCAAGGACAGCAGGCAGGGCTCTCGCTGATAAAATTAAGTGCTCTGTGACAGGAGTAGCTAGGGATAATGACCCCATCAGGTTTTGGGCAGTGATGAAAGGAGAGGAGGATACTCTGCTCCTGCTGGTTACTTGGTGTACCAGACAGCTAGGCGGTGGTTTGTGCCAGGGCTTGTGGGGAGCGCAAAGCCGATAGGCAGATAGGGGGCAGTGGGGAGCATAGGAAATTAGGTTAGGCAATTACACGTTACGTGTAATTGTGTGAAGACATCCCAGTCTGGTATGCTTGCTACAGGGGGTTTGTTCTTTATGTATGCATAAGCCTACTTTATTTCATTTGTGTGTTTTACTGCTTTTTTGTTTTGTTTTGAAATAAGCCTTTGGCACCAAAGAGCTCAAAAATGCATGCTAAATTTTTAAAAATTCATGAAATTTGATGTTGAATGTGTAGTGTCTAAATCTCACCAACCACAGGAGAACCAGAAGACACAAATTTGCTGAAGAAGCATCCGCATCTATATCAAAGTCAGTTGCTATTTTCAGAAAGCAGTGCCCCAAGTCACCAATCCTCATTCTGCTGCAGAAAGCACTGGTCTTTTCATGTAGTCCAAGGAACTCTCCCCCTAAATTAATTTTGTTTAGTTTGATTCCAAATATGTCCTGTAGACATAAAAAGTGAAATGGTTGCCGTTAATAAGTTAGCTCCATTTACAAAATAATAATAATAACTATTATTATCATTATTATTATTATTATAACAGGAACAACTCCTCAAAAGTTAAATGATGCCATTTTATATTTGGGCTATCACACATTTTGTTCCTTTCTCCTCTTTTAAAAAATTTTTTTCACTTACAGTTGACATTCAATATTATTTTATATTAGCTTGTATAGTGGTTAGACATTTTCTAATTTATTCAGTGATCCCTCTGATTAGTCTCGTACGCACCTGGCACTGTACATAGTTATAACAATGTTATTGACTATATTCCTTATGCTGTACTTTACATTCCTGTGACTATTTTGTAACTAGCAATTTGTATTTCTTAATCCCTTCAGCTTTTTCACCCAGCCTCCCAACCCTCCTCCCATCCAGCAACCATCAGTTTTTTCTCTGGATCTATTCTGTTTCTATTTTGTTTGTTCATTTATTTTGTTCTTTAGATTCCACTTATAAGTGAGACCATACAGTATTTGTCTTTTTCTGTCTGACTTATTTCACTTGGCATAATACCCTCTACTTCCACCCATGTCGTCGCAAATGGTAAGATTTCATTCTTTTTTATGGCTAAGTAATATTCCATTGTGTATATGTATCACATCTATATGTAATTGTCTATTGACGGGTACTTGGGTTGCTTCCATATCTTGGCTATAGGGCTCTCACATGTTTTGAATAAAAATTATTTGTTAATACATTTCAATAAGCATTTTGATTTTCTGTACAGTTATTGGAGCCAAATTTAAGTGTTGGGAATTTTATTTGATGGTAGGTAAAACATCTGTTGTAATTGTAGATGCTACTTTAAATTCAGTAAAATTCTATTTTGAAGAAAATATTGTTTGATTTTGTAGCAATAATTCAAATGGAAATTTTGGTATAATACTGCATCTCGGTAAAATCCATGTTCTTAATAAGTTGAGAAATCTATAGATTAGAAATGTATTTAAATTGGCATTTATCACACACCAGCTAGGATGTAGAAGGTCAGGAACTTGAGCCAAGTCTAAGGAGAAGCATTTCATGAGAATTTAGGATATAAAGAGCAACATACCGTGTGCAAGAAACATTGATATTGTTCTCAACTGCTTCATCTACCTAGAATACAAAAGGGGGGGGGGGACAAATAATACAGAAGTCCTTAATAGGTCCAAATATTAAAATTTAAATTACAGAACCCACAACAATGATATACAGAATAACATAGTGATAATTGGGAAGGTCTTTAAGAAAGCTTACTGCTTAGAAAAATTTTGAACCATGTTTTGGAAAAGGAGGTGGCAGCTGTCCATTCCAGAGAGCCAGCTGGAGCATGTGGTTGGGTGGGTGACTGTGTGTAGATGCAAAAAGCAAAGCCAGCACAACATCTTTAGAAGCCTAAAGGTTCCCAGCAGCCAATCAGGAGCTACAATCTCTAAGTGGAATGCTAGATTTTAAAGGTTGTATTAGGAATGCTAGACAAAATGGAAATATCACAGCTTCTTAAACATAAAAGAAGATATAATGAAATTTGCCTATACTTAAGAGTACCCATTTGGCAGCCATTTATTCATTCATACATTCAACATTCACTGAATTTAGCTGAATGTGTACAATGTACCAGGAACTGCTTTATGCAGTGAGAAGAGACCAATAAAGAAAACAAAATCCTTGTCGTCATGGAGAACTAGTAGAGAAAACAAAGCATACTTTATATAAATCTTAGATAACAACACAATATAGAAATGCAATGAAGAAAAACAAGGCAAGGTATGGGGATCCGAGCAGTGGGGGTACCGCTAAGGTGACCAGGGAATTAAGCTAACTGCTTACATAGTTCACTTTATATATATTATAACATATTTAATCCTCACCTCAATTGTATGCTATTATTTTCTTTTATATAGAAGGCAGGTATGCTACTATTTTCTTTTTACAGATGTGGAAACAGACACACAAGATGGCTTAGAAACTTGCCCAAGAGCGCATAAGTAGAAAGTGGCATAGTTATTTCAAAGTCATACTGTGTGGTTTGAGTCCATCTTGCTAATCATCACGTTAATACTGCTCCACGACTCTGAGGAGATGACTTTGAGCTGAGACCTCAATTAAGCAAGGGAGTCAGCCATATGAAAATCTGAAGAGAGACTAATCCAGAGGGAACAGCAGGTGCAAAAGCCCCGATCAAGGGTATGCCTGACATGTCCAAGAACAGCAAAATTGCCTGATGGGGCGGAAGCTGAGTTAGCAAGAAGGAAATTGAAAGGAAACTGGAGTCAGATCGTGAATATATTGTGGTCCATGGAAAGGAGAGTAGATAATAGAGGTCTAAGTGTAGAATCAGAAAGATCAATTAGCGTAACACCATCCAGGTGACTAGTGATGCTGGCTTGGACTGAGGTGTTGACAAGGGTGATGGTCTGTTTGACTATCCACTTGGCGAGGCTACAGTCTCCAGTTATTCATTCGAACATTAATCTAGGGGAAGGTATTTCTGTAGATGTGATCAAAATCCCTAATCTGTTGACTACGTAAAGGAGATAAACCTAGATAAGCTGAAGTGGACCAAATTGAATCAGTTGAACGTATGAATGAAAGCAAGAGTGGACCTGAAGTTTCCCTGAAAAAAGGAAAATCGCCCACCCCAGCCCCGCAGGGGCAGCTGCTTCAATTCTTCGGGACGGACTGCCCTACAGCTTTCCAACTTGCCTATTCAGTCTCCACAGTAACATAAACCAATTCCCTGCAATAGATCTCTCAATACATAGTTCCTATTGTGTGCTAAAGGGGTACACATTGGTCAGATTCAGCATATATGCTGAAGGTAGCGTTAAATATTGGATACAGTGTGGAAGACAGAGAGAAGTACTCTCTTTGCCAACAATAGCACACTGTAATTCTTCTCTCATTGCTGCTGTCAAAAACTGTAGAGTCATCACTTTCTTAAACCTCTTTTAGCATTGTCTTCACACGCCCTCCTGTCTATGGGCAAAAATATCAACAAGAACAAAGCCAGTTGTTCTGCTGCATATCTGGAGGAGCCGTTAAAAATTCCTAAGGCTGTTCAAAATACCTAAGTCTGTAAATTCCTATGAAGGGCCCAGTTACAGAGTTCTTCCCTCAGAGCAGAGACCCTTTGCCGAGAGGCCTAACAGATGTAACAGCAAACAAAATCAATGTCTCCAAATGGGAAAATAGTTAAGTGAGATTTGGTCCATTCACACAATGAAAATTTGTAAGACATTAGAAAATGATGTTTGACCAAAAAAAGTAAATAATAAGGCAAACTAACTATACTATTTTGCCATTAAGGCTGATTCACTATATTTGGGATAGTAATTCAGAGTTCAAACTTTTATGTAAATAGAGCTAGATTTAAATCCTGGGTTAACTGCATATTAGGGCTCATCCTTCTCCGTTTGTTTAAACCGTCTGAACCTCCATTTCCACCTCTCCAGGTTAATGTTGTGAATAGAAAGGCTGAAAGCGCGCCAGTCAACAATCAGTACAGAATAAATCTTGGTATCCTTTGTGATAACTAGGATATCATTGTGTATTTTGTGTGTGTGTGTGTGTGTGTATACATATATGAAAAATAAATACTATTATATAATATAGTTAATATACATATATACACAGAGACAAGATGTATATGTATTATTAATTAGCCTAAAAACACACAAAAGTTTTTTGATTATATACTGAATACCAAATGTGAGTCTCTGGCTGGGTTTGGAGGTTCATTTCATTCAATCAATAAACATTTACTAAGTGCCTTTATGGTCCATGCACAAAATGCTAAGTACAGGGGAAAGAACAGTAAATATAGTTATTTTTTTTTTACTGTTTCCTTTATTTTCCAAGCTTTCTATAATGAGTTTGAATGACTTTTTAAATACTTAAAATTATTGTTAAGCACAATGTAACTTCCCAGTTATTATAAAAGAATATTAAATATATTCTCTCTAGCAGTGGGTGTACAGAAAGGAAACACCAAAAAAGTAACTACGAGGCACCCAGCTGCACCCTGGATAAGAGTGAGTCACTCTGAGCCTATACCTAGCACATCTGCTGTGACTTTCTCTGCTCTCTATGCTTAAGACTCAAATGCCCTCCAGCAGCTCTTGGGTGAGTCCTGCTACTTTTTCAGTGAGGTGTCATCACTGCATCTCCTGATGGCCTTCAGAGTCTCATGGACAGATTTCCTCTGGCCACCAGGCTTCCTGGAAATGTTCTCCAGCAGGAGTTGCCTTTACAGAAGTTGCCTCATCTGTGTTGAAGACAGAGAGTGTATGTTTGGCTCAATTACCCTTTCCACTACCTTCTGTTTCCTGGCTGGAAGAAGAATTGTAAGATATATGGTGTGTCTGGCTCTCCTATCACAGACATCCTCCATGTCCTCAATTTCTGTCTCTGTAAAAGGAATGCAATAACGGCCACCCTGCTCATTTCCCTAAATAGAATAGGTCAGCAGTTATTAAGTGGGTTTAGCAATGCAAACATACAATACTGATATGGAAGAGTGTTATAAACTGTGTGACGTGACTAGGAGCATGTCTCCTTAAAGCATTTTCCTTTGGGGCACTGCTTTCATATCTTACAAAAAGAAGGCCACTACCTGGACCAATTTCACAAAGAGCTACTACAAAGAGAATCGAAAATGTTATTTTAAGCTACTGGAAAATTATCCTCCAAAAAAAATGTCAGCTTAGCGCTTATCGATAATAATTTGAAATACGCAGAATGTCAGGGTGAACTATGTACTGCTGTCCTCACAGATAAAATATACTACATGAGTTCAAAAGCATTTATTTAAATGCCTCTCCTGAGAGGTAACAGGCCTGCTGCTGCTAGAACATTCGGTGCACTAGATGCAGAAAACCCAAGGAGTCTGTGGTTCTGGTGGAAGATTAAGGCCTCTCAGCTCCCCATGTCACTGCCAGCTCCCAGCGTCCTCATCAATCTCTCCAGCAGGCTGTGGGGGTATTGCTTTCTTGCTGCGGTTTTATAAACAGGAGGAAGTGAGCTATTGTTGCCACATACACTCATGCCTGAGTACGAAAAGATAAATAGTTTAACTCTTGAGCTTCGGAAAGTAGAAAATCAGGCTAAATTCCAAGAAAGAAGGAAATTAGGTCACTGCATACCCACAGAAATTGGTTCACAGAAAACCAAGTGCCAGCTTATTCCCTAAGCTCCAGATGCTGATGTCCATGGTGGCATCACACAGACATCAAAGGGACACTGCAGAGACGAGCACCGAGATTATTCATCAATATGCATTATTTGTTTAAGGGTGGTTCTCGATTCCATTTATGCTTTCCCTCTGTGTATAACATCCATGCCAGAATTAATCATTCCTTTCCCTGTGCTCTCCCAGCAGGTTAGTTGTACCTCATTCTGTCTTGCGTTGCCACCAGTTTATATCAGCTAGTCTCAATCTATTCTCTTCCCTTACAGCACCTCACCCCTACCGGACAATATCCCACACAAGATACACCCCACGGGTAGACCCACGGTAGTGCACTGTGCCCAATTCAAAAGCACAGTGTTCTCAGGATAACCTTGAATCCCCTCTGATTTTTTTTCTAAAATAAATGTTCCCAGAAGATCTGCAAGGCTTTAGAAGAACTGAACAACACCGTCAACCAGTTGGATGCGATTTACTGGTATAGAACACCACCAACAGTGGAATGGGCCTTCCTCTCAAGCATACACAAAACATTCGCCAAGATAGAACACACCCTGACAAACCCAACAGAACTGACATCATAAAAGGTATTTTCTCTGACCATAAAGGAATTAATCTAGGATTTGACAGAACTATAATAGGAGAAAGCACAATTATTTGAAAATTAAAGAAAAAAACACACAAATAATCCACATGGGAAAGGCTCCATCTCCAGAGAAATTGGGAAATATTTCAAACTGAATAATAATGAAAATATAGCATACCTGAATTTGTGGCATACAGCTAAAGCAGTCCTTGGAAGGAAATGTTTGGCATTAAATGTTTATATTAGAAAAAAGATATCAAATCAATAACCCAAGAAATTAGAAAAAGAAGAACTAAATAAAGCGAAAGCTAAAAAGCCCCATAATTCTACAGCTCTCACAATCTTGGCATCTATAAAAATTCCCGTTAAGCAATATCTCCAATACCAGGCTTTCTGTAAAAATGTGAGGAAGTGTTTAACATTTCCAGACAAAACACTCCAGTTGAAATATTTGAGTTGCACAACATTTATAGAGCTCCATTGTGAATGAGGCATTTTCCCAGGCACCGGCAGATGAAAAGGGCATGGTTCCTGCTCTCATATGTTTTCATCATAATGTGAAACCAAAAATTAAAAGCTAAAATTGAAGTTTAAAATATGATGGGAATAGTTACACCAATGCACAGGGTGGAGTGTTGCGATCAGGGGAGTCCATGATGACCAGTTTTCTTGAAATTCGTTACTTGTACTATATTTTATTAACTTTGCATTTAATAAAATTGTTTGTAGAGCTTATAACTTATCAAGCTATACTCACCTCTAGTACTATTTCCACCAAAAGAGAACTATGAGAGATAAGGTAACCATGATTACTCCCAGTTAAATTAGTGGAAACTGAGACCTAGAGATCTTATCCATTATGAAGACTTAATAATAGTTTCCAGGACATGGACAATCACAAGCTCTGACAAAACGGGCAGGTACGGGACATGGAGGGATGGCAGCCTCCAACCCTGCCAGCTCCTTCCTTCTCCTTTAGGACGTTCCTTCTCTGATGTAGAGAAGATGCCGTCTCTGAGGTAAGTGGGGGGAATATTTAGTTATGAAGCAATTCCACTTTATCCTACTGCTTACCTGATTGTTTCCAGGAAGCCATGCCTCATAAATCCATCTCTTCTGGGAATATTTACTGTATGCAAACCTTGACCAGGGACATCCTGTTAGAAAGAGTCAATAGATACAGATGGGGCAATAATTAGTTATGTCCCTGATGTGTAACTTAATTTCATTTCACTCTTGCAATAAGTACGCAAGGCAGGCTTTGTTATACCCATTTTAAAGATGGGGAAACTCCAGTGCCGGCGACATATGTGACTTGTCCATAGTTTAGCTCAAGGCAGGGCTGGGGGTCCCAAGGCTGGCAGATTGTGTCTGCATCACATCATAGTTTTATTATAAGTGCACAGGTCTGTGTCATCTGGCTCTGGAGCAGGAACTGAGGAGGGTCTCCTACAGGGCTGGCCCTTGAATGACCACTGTGAGGCCTCAGAACAGACGGGGTGCATAGAAATGTTAAAGAAATTGCTGTTGACTCCGTTGGGGATAATTTGATATTCAGGCAAACACAACAATCCCTATGGGCCTGAAAAAGTAAATGCACACACACCCCACCCCCAACGACTTGGAACTGTGGAAAAATCTGCATGAACGTCTTTTGCCCTTGAAATTCATTTTATAAATTTGTAGGAGATTCATCATAATAGTTTGTCTATGAAGGTACACGATTAGCATCACTAGGTTTAATATTACTTGGTAGGTCTTGACAAGAGATCATTGGTCTTCTAGAAAACACATAACGTAAGGTTGGGACTAATTTTGTGACATCAGTCTTTAAAAGTCTTGGAGCTGTTCACTCTGTGGAGAACTCTGTGGGACTTCTTTTTTTTTTTCCTTTTGATGTGGACCATTTCATTCTGTGCTCCTTTTTCCAACTCAGTGTATTTTATAATGATATCCATCATGTCTGTTTGTCAGTTTATGGCAGCTTAAAAAAATTGCCTCAAGGCCAGTAATGAGAAGAAATCTTTCCCACTTCCTCTAGATTGTTTTATGTGCTTCACAGTTTTCTGCAGCAAATAATAAAAAATAACATTGCTTTCAAAACTGTCCTTTATCTTGCCTCCTTTTCTTCTCCTTGTAATACCTTCCGGTTTACTTCCCTTTGCTTTACTATGCTTATTCTACTGTTTTCTTCATAATTAACAAGATATAAACGAGAATATAGTCTCAAAATGGAAAGACTTCCAAGGGCCTTATTTCAGCTAGCCTTTAATTCAGCATAAACTATCTGGAGTAATATAGACCTAGATATAGATACAGATATAGATATAGATGCCTATTTATCTATCTATGCTTAGCAAACAGTCCAAACTTTAAGAAATGTTTTTTTAATAGCGAAATCAGTGCATGCTAGGATTAGGGTGACCACTTAGCTGAGTTCTCAAGAAACTTCTAGCTAACTTTAATATGGAAAGAAACTTTTATAGTTTCTTCAGTTCCATTCTATTGGCACCTGGAAGCGGAATGAGTCTTGGAAAGCTCAATTCTTACTGCTGTTACTAGAAATACATTGGTAGTAATCAGGAGAAGTTGGAGGGTTTTCCTGGATGACGTATCTTTTACTCCTCTTTTTCCCCATCTTAAATCCCAGCCTATCTAAAACATCAAGTTGTGTAATAATTCTATTCTTGGATTACCACTTAGCAGTGTTTGGCATTTTCACAAAACATTATTTCCACTCCCACTCTACCACCCAAAAGCCTTAAGCTACCTCCCAGAGTCAGCAGGCAGGTAGTAAATTATTCCAAGACCAATATTTTCTAACGAATATTCCCCCTTTCCTGAGAATTATCTGTAGTTAACATGCTTCAGCAACTATCAATTCTTGATCACCCAGCACTTAACAGGGGATGCCTGGAAAATCAGTCTTTCGTAACCGAAAATGGTGAATAAACAAAATTTATGTTTATTTGTTTTTGACCTCAATCAATGTTTGTGTGAAGCAATGAATGAATGAGGAGACGGATGGATGGATGAACAAATAAATGGACAGATGGATGGAGGAAATAGGTCTTTGGGGAAAAGCCCAGCTTTTAAACTAAATTGCAAAGCAAACTGGTGCATGACAGCTCCAACACCTCCCTCCCTGACATTTCTCTGTTCTTTGTTCCTTGAGAGGAACAGCTGGAATCATCTTTCACCCTCATGTACAGCACACCAGCCTCTGCTAAACTCTCCCTTTCCTTAAAGCCAGTAGTGATTTGCTTACATTTTCCCTGGGATCAGGGAAGGAACCTTAGTGACTTAAATTTCTTTGCTCTCTAGATGCCCATTGGCCCATCACTCTTTATACTTTGAAGATAAACAAACAGAGAGTAGTTATGGAACTGTTAGGAAAAAAGCCATGGTGTAAAGAAAATGAAATAATTTTTCAAAAGTAGTTGAAAAGAAAGTTGATACAGCTGAAAATTTTGAGTTGTAGGCCCACAGACAATCTCTGATTCTTTATTTAGGCGTAAAATTCCATCAATACCAAGGCAGAGCCAGTGTCCTATAGAAAAATACCAATAAAAGCCCAGCAGTCTGGAGGAGAATACCCCCCCTCCCAGAGATACAGTAACTTTTGTGCGGATCTGGACCAACTGGGTTCTGCAAAGGTAAAGACTCTATGCCTGCCTGGACTCTCCCAAGGAAAGCAAGAGAAAACCGAGCCTGAACTTTATTATGCCAACAATATAATTCCAGGCATCAATGGAAAAAAAACAAAACAAAAAAAAAAAGTGTATATATATATATATATATATATATATATATATATATATATATATTTCTGTCTTAGTCAGTTTGGGCTGATATTAACAAATTGCCATAGGCTGAATGGCTTTAACAACAAACATTTATTTTTCAGTTCTGGAGACGGGAAAGTCCAAGATCAAGGTCCCGGCAGATCCAATGTCTGGTAAACAGCCTGCATCTTGGTTTGCAGACTGCCGTCTTCTCACTGAAATTCACGTGCCCTTTGTCCTCTTCTTATAAAGCACTAATCCCATCACGAGGACTCCACCTTCATGACCTAATTACCTTCCGAAGGACCTACCTCCAAATACCATCACATTAGAATTCAACATACGAATTTGGAATTTTGGGTGGACACAAAAGGACTACGGCTACTAATATAGTATAATATAATATGAGATACGATATATGATATGATATGTAACATAATATGCACAATAAAGCCTTTTACTCTCAGCTCTCAAACATTATGGGGAAACTGAGGCTGCTTAGTGACTCACATCCACTCACCATCTTTTAAGACTTCTTTTCTTCTCTCCTCTTTTTTTGCTCTCTTTCATCTCCATTATCCACACATGCACAGAATCATATATTTTGTCGTGTTCAGTAAAAAAGGAGATATGCTTATCCAAAGCAAAGTCCCGTGTGTGTATATGTGTGTGTGTGTATGTGTGTGTGTGTGTGTGTGTGTGTGTGTGTGTAAGTCAGTAGTTTATTAAAAGGAATTAACTGTCTAATGAAAAGACTTTGACAGTTAGGTATGGGATTCCCTTGAGCACAAACCAGACTCTTATGGAGAACCTCATCAGTCACTGTGAAATCAGGAAAAGGTGCTAACAAGCCAGGAATAGGCCACAGACTGCCCACAGCAGCAGGATATAATAAGGCCCTCTGTTGGATACTTTTGCTTACATTGAAAAATGGAATTCCTAGGCAATTTGTTACTTTTGAATACCAAATATTCATCAGCAATTTACCATGCTTTGGGCTGCGATCTCCTCTTAGTTAGTTTTTTGGGTTTTTTTCTGGGTGCTGGTCAGTCATTACATTTAGGTCATCAGCCGTTTTGGCCCTCCCTGCCCTATGATCACATTAAATCTGTTTGTCTCTTCACAAAACCATCCTGCTGAGGAGTTCATTATCCAGCCACAGAAAATTGATAGGTGTTGACTGAGAAAAAGTCTCCATAGTGGGAATGTTGGCACCACTGGATGACAAAAAGTGAAGCAGATTATTTTTCTGAATTTCTCAGCCTTTATACCCCAAGTTTCCAAAAGAGATTTGTAAACGCTTCTCACCCTTACTGAAGCAAATAATCCTTCATCTGTGTATTATCTCATGGGATCACTGTATTTTTCAATCACGCTCTTGTGAAATTTTAGCTTACGGTGGCTAAAGGTAGTTATATTTTAGAATGTCTCTAGATAAAAGCAGCAATATTCTATTGTGATAATAATAATATTGTGATTAGCGCTATCACTGAAAATCTATTATATACCAGACATTACTGCTATGAACTGAATGGTAGGGGCTGAATATTTATGTCCCCCCCAAATTCACATGTTAAAACCCTAACCTCCCTCCCCCCCATGTGATAGTATTTGGAGGTGGGGCCTTTGGGAGGTGATTAGAGTTAGATTAGATCATGAGGGTGGACGCTCATGGTGGGATTAATGCCCTTATAAAAAGAGGAAGAGATGCAGGGCTTATCCTTGTCTTTACCTCTACTCTTATATCCCTCCCTCCACTCCCTGTTTAATCCTCTCAGTCTACAGTAGGGTAAGACACCTTCACAGCACAAGCAGAGGGATTGGCTTTGGACAGGTAAACAGGTGGGTCCTTTAGCCTCACAGGAGAAGACAAGGACAGGAAGCACAAATGAAAGGAAGTGAACATTCGGGATGCAGACGTGAGTGAGCACCCATCGGATTTTCTTTGAGAAGAGAAGTGGAGGTGAGATTTACTCCCTGAACGCTTACTTAACTTGATTGGATTAAATTGGATTGGATTGGAGAGGGCAACTGACCCAAATACAATAAAATGAATAAATAGGACACTAACAACGTGGAGAAGCACTCAGAAAAGAACCAAATAAATTGAACAAAGAAAGATACAAGAAAAGAATGATCAACTCTGAACTGTTTTTCCTATACCTGCTCAGAGCTTCTCAGCTTCCCATTTAAGAAACCAGAGGCCTGCTGTCTGATAGCTCTCACCAGCAATAGACCAAAATCTTAGATCATCTTCCCAAACTGTCGCAACTCCTACTAAAAACCAAATCAGCATTTCTTAAAGTAGCTAGCTTTGAAAGACATAGGATAAATTGTTCTCTAGGGCCTGTTTAAGAATTTGGAAAAAATATAAGGCGATTTAAAAAGCAATAAGCTATTTTACTCAGCATTCTGACCATCGAAAAATGCATCCTCCTCTAGCTTTCAGCTCTGTCCCTGCATCTTTGATTTTCATCACCAAGAAATAACATTGCAATGCTTCTCTCCAAATGAATATGTTACTGGCAGTGTCCAGAGTGGGAGAGAATAATCAGAAAACACATATAAGCTTCTCTGCATTCTTCCTGTTAACTGATTGATATAATTTTCACAATTAAAACCATTTACCTTTATCCAAAAACTTTTTTTTTATTTTCTTTTTCTTTTTTAATTTATTGGGGTGACAATTGTTAGTAAAATTACATAGATTTCAGGTGTACAATTCTGTATTACATCATCTATAAATCCCATTGTGTGTTCACCACCCAGAGTCAGTTCTCCTTCCATCACCATATATTTGATACCCCTTACCTTCATCTCCCACCCCCACCCCCCTTACCCTCTGGTATCCAATAACTTAATACAAGAAAACATGCAATGAGCTTAGGGTCTTAGTAAGATATAAAATTTACAAAATGCACCAATACTTGCAATTGAAGTATAACTGTCAGTATTAAAATTTTAATGATATTCAATTTGGTATTAATTTCATTTTATGATGACAGTCACACTATTTCTCAGTAATAACACTCCATTTCCAATTAAATATTGATTCATAATTTTAGATTATTTGCTATGTATTTGTGAATTCTGAAAAATTGAATATAATGATTATTTTTAAATTTCTATAGAAATTTTGAAAATTTTTAAGACCCTTGGAAATCATTTTATTTTCATCCAGAGTAACATTTAACAATGTTTAAATAAACTATCAAAGATGCATCCACTAAACACTGTGTTGTCAATATTTTGGTTCACAGAAAAAATGATAGATTATAATGTTAAACAAAAATAAGCAGGATAAATACAGTGGATTGAACACACAGAAACACTTGGATCCCTCTCCAAATTCCACTAAAGTGCGAGTAAAGGTATTTTTAGACATTGAGACACAAGAACTAAGAGAATGGGAGAAGGAAAAAAAAAATCCACACCACATTTTGGAAACTGGGAAACAGAATTCCATTTGTATTACCCAAATATTAGAAAAAGACAGAAGAAAGACACCTTTTCATGGCTTAAGTGTAGAGGGAAGGAAAGACTACTGTTCCAGGATTGGGGATCAAGAACAGTAAACCCCAAGGCTTGGGATTCAGGGAGGAGAGATCTGTGCCTAGAAAACAAGACTACAGCTAGGTAACTTGAAATGTGAAATGCTTAGCCCTACATTTCAGTTATTATTATTATTTTTTTAGTTAAATTGGCTTCTGGTGACCGAACCACCATTTTTAGCATCTGTTTCCATAGGAAAAGGTGTTTCCCATTAATGCAATCTATTAATGATTCTATACTTTGAAAGCTCACATTTGTAACATCACAAAGCCCAGTCATTCATCAGCCAGATTGCAAAAGTTCACTCCTACAGATAAGCCGTTTTTCATAAATCATGGTGAAATCAGACTGGTAAAGATGGCTCATAAGTCTTCAACATATCTCTCCCTGCTTAGCACCTCCTTGATGCCAGAGTTCTAATATATTGCTGTTGCTTTTCTCATGCATGGCTTATCTCCCTGAATAGGTTATAAGCACAGTGACAGCCAAGGACCATGACTCACCTCCCCCAGACACTCTCAGAAGAGGTCTGGCACCTCACAGTCTCACCCTACACTTAAGTGTTTAATTTCTGATTGGATTCATTTTACCAGTTCATGGCATATGGTGTCGCAAACCCAGAATTCCAGTGGTTTCCACTCAAAAAACTCAGGCACACACATTACATGCCTACGATGGCTTCTAAGGGGGCCAGCACGCACTGTGGTGTCATACAGGCAAAGGAACCTGAGTTGCCTCAACTCCGGAACTTGTCCTTGTTATAAACCTGGGGCCACACTGGAACCACACTACAGCGCCCCTTCATGGCCCAGAAAAGCATTCAAGCCAAACAAAGCATAGCAGAGGGTAGTCAGTTTGGAAACCCCAGCAACTAGACAGTACAACCTAGGAGACATCTGAAGTAAGAGGGGAGTAAGAATTCCTATCATTTTCTAGGGCAGACTGTGGGGGGTCTCCTGGGTTTCAAGAATCCAGATAGGCTGGGCAGTGGGGGGGGGGGGGTTACTTAGTATGCAAAGAGAGTCTGAGAATCAATTGTCGCAACTGGGGCAAGAAGAGCCTTTGAGAATCTGGACATGTGGGAAGCCCACTGGGGACTCCTGGGAACTGCCAGTGAGACTTGCTCTGGGCAAAAGTCCCTGTTTCAGGAGTTCTGCAGGGACGTGGTGAGAGAACAGGTAATCCCATAAATTCTCACTTCACGTGCCTTTGATTTTTTAGTGCTTAGCAAGTTGCCCTCACCTGTGCTTTGCTCACTGCTTCATCTGCTCTCAATCCTGTTTATGTTTTATTTTACCCACTGGATACTCAGTGCTAGTTTTTGCTTTACGCTAATCATAGTTGCCAGCTATTGACTGAATGATACTGCGGCTAGGGAAAGGAGAATGATCTAGCAGGAACATTACAGGGTGAAGATGCCAAGAAAAGCAGAGGGCGAGAAGCCTGGCAATCACACTGAGAAATTCATCAGACAGTATCTGAAGAGATCTGTAGATTTACAGTCTCCTGGTTACTTTGAAAGAATACACCACATATTTAAAAATCAAAATACATGCTTCATAGCATGAACCTTTCACTGAATTAAAATGGAAAGGCACTATAAACATAACAAAAAAAAAAAAAGCCAGACTAGGATAGAGTTGTATGCCAACAATTAAGAGTAAGAGGCGCAAAATCTGTGTAAATGGCCCATTGGACTTGAAGTGGTGGTAGAATGATCCAATATCAACTCATTCGGTGGGGAGAAGGCAGGTTAAGGCACAGGGTGCTCTCTGAATTGAGTTCATAAAATTTATAAAGATACATGAGACAGTTTCCATGATGAAGCACCAACAAGATTACTTATGGCTGAGTTGGGAGCCTTTGTGGAGATTTAGGGTCGCCAAGAAGATAACTTAAGGCCCAAGTCTTGAGTATTGTGAAAAAAAAAGCAATATTTGAAGTTGAATTGTGACTAAAAGTTATGATAGCTGGAGTATATATTGTTTCACTCAGAGCTGATTCTGTATGAGAGACAATGAGTCCCAGACAGCGTCACGAAAAAAGATGATGGTCCCTTTTCAAAATTTTTTCATCTACTACTCTGCTCATTCTTTACCACCTCCGATGTTTTCTCACCCTGTCCGTGCATAAATTTACTGAGATAGGGATGCCCAATTGATTAGAAATGCCTCCGGGTCACTTGGAAACAAAGTGGCTCAGAGCACTGCTGGACAGGACAGCTTAGATAGTCACAAATCATCTGCGTGGCACGGGACCAATGCTGCAATTGGAGTGCACACTTCACTGGAACTCAGAGGAAGATGAGCTGAATTCCTGCTGGTGGAAGAGGGAGGGCTCCGGGCACTTCCTCTGGACCTTACCCATCTGGAGGGATGTCAATACGTAGACTTAAGCATCCAAAAATGTTAACTTTTGAATTAACTCACGAATGGTTGAAGAAACTAGATACAGTCTGTTAGGGATAGAGGAAATCAATGGAAAACATTAGAATTGTCTTCAATATTTGAAGGATTGCCAGGTTGAGAAGGATGAATGTTTGTTGTGAGGTTCTCCATAAAGAAGAGCCGGGATGAACCAAGGGAAGAATTCAAGGAGGAAAACCTGAGGTCCACAGAATAAATTCATTTCTAACAACTTGAATTGAAGAAAATCTTGTTAAAAAGTTAATCTTTTCCTTCAAAAATCAACACAAAGAGACCAATATAAAAAGAACATTCTCCACATAAATAGTCACTCCATCTAGTCAATACCTGGAAAACATACAATGTTGAATCTATTTTTATAAATATGTTAATTATAAATGTTAAAGACAAACACCCCTTTAAAAAGTGTATTCTATGGTGGTTGTTCCCCCATGCCCCTGCCCCCGCATAAACAAGTGAGCTGTGTAGAAGAGAAACTCAGTCAGAAGTCATTTGTATAAGCATTGATCAATTATGAAATCCCACAGCAGAATAATAAGAGAAAAACTGAATTCAGATGAGTAACAAATATGTCAACAACCGCTTTGATGACAAATTCCGTATAAATACATTAAGCAATATGAAAGAGCGCAAAGAAAGAATTTGACACATTTCGATGTCCCTGCTGGCACACACATTCTTCAGAACCCTCTAAAGACCTATTTCTCTGTAACTAGGTTAAGTATCATCGACAGGTGTATTTCAGAAATATGGTAAAGGCACTGAGATTTACAAAAAACGCAGTGGATCTTATTCCTTATGTCACAGTAGAGCTGTGATATATTCCGAGGGCAGACACTCACTCTAATCGTTTGAAACAGAGGGACAGGATCATTCATCCAACTAATCAATATGAATTCCCTGGTCCAGAAAAGAAGTATAAATCAACAGCTGCTCCATGGTCAGTTTCCACATCCACCCCTCCTCCCAACCCAAGGAAGGGGAAAAGAAGAACATGTGCCAGCAGGAAAATGTCTCAGGCTTTTACACTGACGGACACAGCCATTGGGCTGCCAATTCTCCATGGCAGCTGTGCTTAGATCAACGCGGCAGAGGGGAGTTTGTGAGGCTTGGGTTTTTATTACTTTGTGCCTGATCACAGTTTAGGGTATTGCAGAAGA